>NW_027311892.1:1597500-1705999 GCF_040954645.1 Diabrotica undecimpunctata | reverse complement strand
GTGTGCGTGTGTGCGTGCTTGTGTGTGTGAGTGTGTATGTGTCCGTTCGGCTTGCAGAGATAAGAATACGGCCGAGGCAAGAGTGCCCTGCCTGTCGTAAGTGGCGACTAATTGGTAGGAGTCGAGAGGTGAAGAGTGTATGTGTGTGTGTGCGTGTGTGCGTGGGTGTGTGCGTGTGTGAGTGTGTGTGTCCGGTCGGCTCGCAGTGATAAGGACACGTCCGTGCCAAGAAGGCCCTGCCTGTCGTAAGCGGCGACTAATGCTAAGGAGTCGAGAGGTGAAGAGTGTATGTGTGTAAGTGCGTGTGAGCGTGTGTGTGCGTGCGTGAGTGTGTGTGTGTGTCCGGTCGGCTCTTAGAGATAAGAACACGGCCGTGGCAAGAAGGCCCTGCCTGTCGTAAGACGCGACTAATGGGTAGGGGTCGAGAGGTGAAGAGTGTATGTGTGTGTGAGTGTGCGTGTGTGTGCGTGTGTGAGTGTGTGTGTGTATTTGTGTGTGTGAGTGTGTGTGTGTCCAGTCGGCTCGCAGAGATAAGAACACGGCCGTGGCAAGAAGGCCCTGCCTGTCGTAAGAGGCGACTAATGGGTAGGAGTCGAGAGGTGAAGAGTGTATTTGTGTGTGAGTGTGCGTGTGTGCGTGTGTGTGCGTGTGTGAGTGTGTGTGTGTGTATTTGTGTGTGTGAGTGTGTGTGTCCAGTCGGCTCGCAGAGATAAAAACACGGCCGTGGCAAGAAGGCCCTGCCTGTCGTAAGAGGCGACTAGAGGGTAGGAGTCGAGTGGTGAAGAGTGTATATGTGTGTGCGTATGTGCGTGTGTGTGCGTGTGAGAGTGTGTGTGTGTGTATGTGTGTGTGTCTATTCGGCTTGCAGAGATAAGAGCACGACCGAGGCAAGAAGGCCCTGCCTATCGTAAGAGCCGACTAATAGGTAGGAGTCAAGAGGTGAAGAGTGTATGTGTGTGTGCGTGTGTGCGTGTGTGTGAGTATGTGTGTGTATGTGTGTGTGTATGTGTGTGTGTATCCCTTCGGCTCGCAGAGATAAGCATACGTCCGTGGCAAGAAGGCCATGCTTGCTGTAAGGAGCGACTAATGGGTAGGAGTCGAGAGGTGAAGCGTGTATGTGTGTGTGTGTATGTGTGCAAGTGTGTGTGTGTGTGTCCGTTCGGTTTGCAGAGATAGGTATACGTCCGTGGCAAGAAGGCCCTGCCTGTCTTAAGAGGCGACTAATAGATAGGAGTCGAGAGGTGGAGAGTGTGTGCGTGTGCGTGTGCGTGTGTGTGCGTGTGTAAGTGTGTGTGTATGTGTGTGTGTCTGTTTGGCTTGCAGAGATAAGAACACGGCCAAGGCAAGAAGGCCCTGCCTCTTGTAATGGGCGACTAATAAGTAGGAGTCAAGAGGTGAAGAGTGTATGTGTGTGTGTGCGTGTGTGCGTGTGTGTTGGCGTGTGTGAGTATGTGTGTGTGTTAGTTCGGCTTGCAGAAATAAGAACACGACCGAGGCAAGCAGGCCCTGCCTATCGTAAGAGGCGACTAATAGGTAGGAGTCGAGAGGTGAAGAGTGTATGTGTGTGTGTGCGTGTGTGCGTGTGTGTGTGCGCGTGTGAGTATGTGTGTGTGTCCGTTTGGCTTGCAGAGATAAGAACACGGCCAAGGCAAGAAGGCCCTGCCTGTCGTAAGAGGCGACTAATAGGTAGGTTTAGAGAGGTGAAGAATGTATGTGTGTGTGCGTGTGTGCGTGTTTGTGTGTGTGAGTGTATGTGTGTGTGCGTGTATGCGTGCGTGTGTGCGTATGTGAGTATGTGTGTGTGTGTCCGTTCGTCTTGCAGAAATAAGAACACGGCCGAGGCAAGAAGGCCCTGCCTGTCGTGAGAGGCGACTAATAGGTAGGTTTAGAGAGGTGAAGAATGTATGTGTGTGTGCGTGTGTGCGTGTTTGTGTGTGTGAGTGTATGTGTGTGTGCGTGTATGCGTGCGTGTGTGCGTGTGTGTGTGTGTGAGTGTGTGTGTGTATGTGTGTGTGTGTGTCCCTTCGCTCGCAGAGATAAGAAAAAAGCGGTGGCAAGAAGGCCATGCCTGTCGTAAGAGGCGACTAATAAATAGGAGTCGAGAGATGGAGAGTGTGTGCGTGTGCGTGTGCGTGTGCGTGTGCGTGTGCGTGTGTGTGTGTGCGGGTGTGTGTGTGTCCGTTTGGCTTGCAGAGATAAGAACACGGCCGTGGCAAGAAGTCCCTGCCTGTCGTAAGAGGAGAATAATGGGTTGGAGTCGAGAGGTGAAGAGTGTATGTGTTTGTGTGCGTGTGTGCGTGCGTGTGTGAGTGTGTGTGTGTATGTGTGTGTGTCAGTGTGTGTGTGTGTCCGGTCGGCTCGCAGAGATGAGAACACGGCCGTGGCAAGAAGGCACTGCCTGTCGTTAAGAGGCGACTAATGGGTAGGAGTCGAGAGGTGAAGAGTGTATGTGTGTGTGTGTGTCTGTTTGGCTTGCAGAGATAAGAATACGGCCGAGGCAAGAAGGCCTTGCCTCTTGTAAAGGGCGACTAATAAGTAGGAGTCGAGAGGTGAAGAGTGTATGTGTGTATGCGTGTGTGCGTGTGTGTGCGTGTGTGAGTATGTGTGTGTGTTAGTGCGGCTTGCAGAGATAAGAGCACGACCGAGGCAAGAAAGCCCTGCCTATCGTAAGATGCGACTAATAGGTAGGAGTCGAGAGGTGAAGAGTGTATGTGTGTGTGTGCGTGTGCGCGTGTGTGTGCGTGTGAGCGTGCGTGTGTGTGTGAGTGTGTGTGTGTCCGTTCGGCTTGCAGAGATAAGAATACGGCCGAGGCAAGAAGGCACTGCCTGTCGTAAGTGGCGACTAATTGGTAGGAGTCGAGAGGTGAAGAGTGTATGTGTGTGTGTGCGTGTGTGCGTGTGTGTGCGTGTGTGCGTGCGTGTGTGTGTGAGTGTGTGTGTGTCCGTTCGGCTTGCAGAGATAAGAATACGGCCGAGGCAAGAAGGCCCTGCCTGTCGTAAGTGGCGACTAATGGGTAGGAGTCGAGAGGTGAAGAGTGTATGTGTGTGTGTGCGTGTGTGCGTGTATGTGTGCGTGTGTGAGTGTGTGTGTCCGGTCGGCTCGCAGTGATAAGGACACGTCCGTGCCAAGAAGGCCCTGCCTGTCGTAAGCGGCGACTAATGCGTAGGAGTCGAGTGGTGAAGAGTGTATGTGTGTAAGTGCGTGTGTTTGTGTGTGTGCGTGTGTGAGTGTGTGTGTGTCCGGTCGGCTCGCAGAGATAAGAACACGGCCGTGGCAAGAAGGCCCTTCCTGTCGTAAGAGGCGACTAATGGGTAGGAGTCGAGAGGTGAAGAGTGTATTTGTGTGTGTGTGTGTGCGTGTGTGTGCGTGTGTGCGTGCGTGTGTGTGTGAGTGTGTATGTGTCCGTTCGGCTTGCAGAGATAAGAATACGGCCGGGGCAAGAAGGCCCTGCCTGTCGTAAGTGGCGACTAATTGGTAGGAGTCGAGAGGTGAAAAGTGTTTTTGTGTGTGTGCGTGTGTGTGCCTGTGTGCGTGCTTGTGTGTGTGAGTGTGTATGTGTCCGTTCGGCTTGCACAGATAAGAATACGGCCGAGGCAAGAAGGCCCTGCCTGTCGTAAGTGGCGACTTATTGGTAGGAGTCGAGAGGTGAAGAGTGTATGTGTGTGTGTGTGTGTGTGCGTGTGTGGGTGTGTGTGTGTTTGTGCGTGTGTAAGTGTGTGTGTGTATGTATGTGTGTGTCCATTCGGCTCGCAGAGATTAGAATACGGCCGAGGCAAAAAGGCCATGCCTGTCGTTAGAGGCAACTAATGGGTAGGAGTCGAGAGGTGAAAAGTGTTCTTGTGTGTGTGCATGTGTGTGCGTGTGTGCGTGCTTGTGTGTGTGAGTGTGTATGTGTCCGTTCGGCTTGCAGAGATAAGAATACGGCCGAGGCAAGAGTGCCCTGCCTGTCGTAAGTGGCGACTTATTGGTAGGAGTCGAGAGGTGAAGAGTGTATGTGTGTGTGCGTGTGTGCGTGGGTGTGTGCGTGTGTGAGTGTGTGTGTCCGGTCGGCTCGCAGTGATAAGGACACGTCCGTGCCAAGAAGGCCCTGCCTGTCGTAAGCGGCGACTAATGCGTAGGAGTCGAGAGGTGAAGAATGTATGTGTGTAAGTGTGTGTGAGCGTGTGTGTGCGTGTGTGAGTGTGTGTGTGTGTGTCCGGTCGGCTCTCAGAGATAAGAACACGGCCGTGGCAAGAAGGCCCTGCCTGTCGTAAGAGGCGACTAATGGGTAGGGGTCGAGAGGTGAAGAGTGTATGTGTGTGTGAGTGTGCGTGTGTGTGCGTGTGTGAGTGTGTGTGTGTGTATTTGTGTGTGTGAGTGTGTGTGTGTCCAGTCGACTCGCAGAGATAAGAACACGGCCGTGGCAAGAAGGCCCTGCCTGTCGTAATCGGCGACTAATGCGTAGGAGTCGAGAGGTGAAGAGTGTATGTGTGTAAGTGTGTGTGAGCGTGTGTGTGCGTGTGTGAGTGTGTGTGTGTGTCCGGTCGGCTCTCAGAGATAAGAACACGGCCGTGGCAAGAAGGCCCTGCCTGTCGTAAGAGGCGACTAATGGGTAGGGGTCGAGAGGTGAAGAGTGTATTTGTGTGTGAGTGTGCGTGTGTGCGTGTGTGTGCGTGTGTGAGTGTGTGTGTGTATTTGTGTGTGTGAGTGTGTGTCCAGTCGGCTCGCAAAAATAAGAACACGGCCGTGGCAAGAAGGCCCTGCCTGTCGTAAGAGGCGACTAATGGGTAGGAGTCGAGTGGTGAAGATTGTCTATGTGTGTGCGTATGTGCGTGTGTGTGCGTGTAAGAGTGTGTGTGTGTGTATGTGTGTGTGTGTCCATTCGGCTTGCAGAGATAAGAGCACGACCGAGGCAAGAAGGCCCTGCCTATCGTAAGAGCCGACTAATAGGTAGGAGTCAAGAGGTGAAGAATGTATGTGTGTGTGTGTGCGTGTGTGCGTGTGTGTGAGTATGTGTGTGTATGTGTGTGTGTATGTGTGTGTGTATCCCTTCGGCTCGCAGAGATAAGCATACGTCCGTGGCAAGAAGGCCATGCTTGCTGTAAGGAGCGACTAATGGGTAGGAGTCAAGAGGTGAAGCGTGTATGTGTGTGTATGTGTGCAAGTGTGTGTGTGTGTGTCCGTTCGGTTTGCAGAGATAGGTATACGTCCGTGGCAAGAAGGCCCTGCCTGTCCTAAGAGGCGACTAATGGATAGGAGTCGAGAGGTGGAGAGTGTGTGCGTGTGCGTGTGCGTGTGTGTGCGTGTGTAAGTGTGTGTGTATGTGTGTGTTTGTTTGGCTTGCAGAGATAAGAATACGGCCAAGGTAAGAAGGCCCTGCCTCTTGTAATGGGCGACTAATAAGTAGGAGTCAAGAGGTGAAGAGTGTATGTGTGTGTGTGTGCGTGTGTGCGTGTGTGTGTGCGTGTGTGAGTATGTGTGTGTGTTAGTTTGGCTTGCAGAAATAAGAACACGACCGAGGCAAGCAGGCCCTGCCTATCGTAAGAGGCGACTAATAGGTAGGAGTCGACAGGTAAAGAGTGTATGTGTGTGTGTGCGTGTGTGCGTGTGTGTGTGCGTGTGTGAGTATGTGTGTGTGTCCGTTCGGCTTGCAGAGATAAGAACACGGCCAAGGCAAGAAGACCCTGCCTGTCGTAAGAGGCGACTAATAGGTAGGAGTCGAGAGGTGAAGAATGTGTGTGTGTGTGCGTGTGTACGTGTTTTTGTGTGTGTGAGTGTATGTGTGTGTGCGTGTGTGCGTGCGTGTGTGCGTGTGTGAGTATGTGTATGTGTCCGTTCGTCTTGCAGAAATAAGAACACGGCCGAGGCAAGAAGGCACTGCCTGTCGTGAGAGGCGACTAATAGGTAGGATTAGAGAGGTGAAGAATGTATGTGTGTGTGCGTGTGTGCGTGTTTGTGTGTGTGTGTGAGTGTATGTGTGTGTGTGTGTGTGTGCGTGCGTATGTGCGTGTGTGTGTGTGTGTGTGTGTCCCGTCGCTCGCAGAGATAAGAAAAAAGCGGTGGCAAGAAGGCCATGCCTGTCGTAAGAGGCGACTAATGGATAGGAGTCGAGAGGTGGAGAGTGTGTGCGTGTGTGTGCGTGTGTGCGTGCGTGTGTGAGTGTGTGTGTGTGTATGTGTGTGTCAATGTGTGTGTGTGTGTGTCCGGTCGGCTCGCAGAGATGAGAACACGGCCGTGGCAAGAAGGCACTGCCTGTCGTTAAGAGGCGACTAATGGGTAGGAGTCGAGAGGTGAAGAGTGTATGTGTGTGTGTGTGCGTGTGTGCGTGTGTGCGTGTGTGTGTATGTGTGTGTGTGTGTCTGTTTGGCTTGCAGAGATAAGAATACGGCCGAGGCAAGAAGGCCCTGCCTCTTGTAAGGGGCGACTAATAAGTAGGAGTCGAGAGGTGAAGAGTGTATGTGTGTATGCGTGTGTGCGTGTGTGTGCATGTGTGAGTATGTTCGTGTGTTAGTTCAGCTTGCAGAGATAAGAGCACGACCGAGGCAAGAAAGCCCTGCCTATCGTAAGAGGCAAATAATAGGTTGGAGTCGAGAGGTGAAGAGTGTATGTGTGTGTGTGCGTGTGTGCGTGTGTGTGCGTGTGAGCGTGCGTGTGTGTGTGAGTGTGTGTGTGTCCGTTCGGCTTGCAGAGATAAGAATACGGCCGAGGCAAGAAGGCCCTGCCTGTCGTAAGTGGCGACTAATTGGTAGGAGTCGAGAGGTGAAGAGTGTATGTATGTGTGTGTGTGCGTGTGTGCGTGTGTGTGCGTGTGTGCGTGCGTGTGTGTCTAAGTGTGTGTGTGTCCGTTCGGCTTGCAGAGATAAGAATACGGCCGAGGCAAGAAGGCCCTGCCTGTCGTAAGTGGCGACTAATGGGTAGGAGTCGAGAGGTGAAGAGTGTATGTGTGTGTGTGCGTGTGTGCGTGTCTGTGTGCGTGTGTGAGTGTGTGTGTGTCCGGTCGGCTCGCAGTGATAAGGACACCTCCGTGCCAAGAAGGCCCTGCCTGTCGTTAGAGGCGACTAATGGGTAGGAGTCGAGAGGTGAAGAGTGTATGTGTGTGTGAGTGTGCGGGTGTGTGCGTGTGTGAGTGTGTGTGTGTATTTGTGTGTGTGAGTGTGTGTGTGTCAGGTCGGCTCGCAGAGATGAGAACACGGCCGTGGCAAGAAGGCACTGCCTGTCGTTAAGAGGCGACTAATGGGTAGGAGTCGAGAGGTGAAGAGTGTATGTGTGTGTGAGTGTGCGTGTGTGCGTGTGTGTGCGTGTGTGAGTGTGTGTGTGTGTATGTGTGTGTGTCAGTGTGTGTGTGTCCGGTCGGCTCGCAGAGATGAGAACACGGCCGTGGCAAGAAGGCACTGCCTGTCGTTAAGAGGCGACTAATGGGTAGGAGTCGAGAGGTGAAGAGTGTATGTGTGTGTGTGTGTGCGTGTGTGCGTGTGTGTGCGTGTGTGTGTGTATGTGTGTGTGTCTATTTGGCTTGCAGAGATAAGAATACGGCCGAGGCAAGAAGGCCCTGCCTCTTGTAAAAGGCGACTAATAAGTAGGAGTCGAGAGGTGAAGAGTGTAAGTGTGTATGCGTGTGTGCGTGTGTGTGCGTGTGTGAGTATGTGTGTGTGTTAGTTCGGCTTGCAGAGATAAGAGCACGACCGAGGCAAGAAAGCCCTGCCTATCGTAAGAGGCGACTAATAGGTAGCAGTCGAGAGGTGAAGAGTGTATGTGTGTGTGTGCGTGTGAGCGTGCGTGTGTGTGTGAGTGTGTGTGTGTCCGTTCGGCTTGCAGAGATAAGAATACGGCCGAGGCAAGAAGGCCCTGCCTGTCGTAAGTGGCGACTAATTGGTAGGAGTCGAGAGGTGAAGTGTGTATGTGTGTGTGTGCGTGTGTGCGTGTGTGTGCGTGTGTGCGTGCGTGTGTGTGTGAGTGTGTGTGTGTGTCCGTTCGGCTTGCAGAGATAAGAATACGGCCGAGGCAAGAAGGCCCTGCCTGTCGTAAGTGGCGACTAATGGGTAGGAGTCGAGATGTGAAGAGTGTATGTGTGTGTGTGCGTGTGTGCGTGTGTGCGTGTGTGTGCGTGTGTGTGTATGTGTGTGTGTGTCTGTTTGGCTTGCAGAGATAAGAATACGGCCGAGGCAAGAAGGCCCTGCCTCTTGTAAGGGGCGACTAATAAGTAGGAGTCGAGAGGTGAAGAGTGTATGTGTGTATGCGTGTGTGCGTGTGTGTGCGTGTGTGAGTATGTGTGTGTGTCCGTTCGGCTTGCAGAGATAAGAACACGGCCAAGGCAAGAAGGCCCTGCCTGTCGTAAGAGGCGACTAATAGGTAGGAGTCGAGAGGTGAAGAATGTATGTGTGTGTGCGTGTGTGCGTGTTTGTGTGTGTGTGAATGTATGTGTGTGTGCGTGTGTGCGTGCGTGTGTGCGTGTGTGTGTGTGAGTGTGTGTGTGTATGTGTGTGTGTGTGTGTGTCCCTTCGCTCGCAGAGATAAGAAAAAAGCGGTGGCAAGAAGGCCATGCCTGTCGTAAGAGGAGAATAATGGGTAGGAGTCGAGAGGTGAAGAGTGTATGTGTGTGTGTGCGTGCGTGTGTGAGTTTGTATGTGTATGTGTGTGTGTCAGTGTGTGTGTGTGTCCGGTCGGCTCGCAGAGATGAGAACACGGCCGTGGCAAGAAGGCACTGCCTGTCGTTACGAGGCGACTTATGGGTAGGAGTCGAGAGGTGAAGAGTGTGTGTGTTTGTGTGCGTGTGCGCGTGTGTGTGCGTGTGAGCGTGCGTGTGTGTGTGAGTGTGTGTGTGTCCGTTCGGCTTGCAGAGATAAGAATACGGCCGAAGCAAGAAGGCCCTGCCTGTCGTAAGTGGCGACTAATGGGTAGGAGTCGAGAGGTGAAGAGTGTATGTGTGTGTGTGCGTGTGTGCGTGTATGTATGCGTGTATGAGTGTGTGTGTCCGGTCGGCTCGCAGTGATAAGGACCCGTCCGTGCCGAGAAGGCCCTGCCTGTCGTAAGCGGCGACTAATGCGTAGGAGTCGAGTGGTGAAGAGTGTATGTGTGTAAGTGCGTGTGTTTGTGTGTGTGCGTGTGTGAGTGTGTGTGTGTCCGGTCGGCTCGCAGAGATAAGAACACGGCCGTGGCAAGAAGGCCCTTCCTGTCGTAAGAGGCGACTAATGGGTAGGAGTCGAGAGGTGAAGAGTGTATTTGTGTGTGTGTGTGTGTGTGTGCGTGTGTGTGCGTGTGTGCGTGCGTGTGTGTGTGAGTGTGTATGTGTCCGTTCGGCTTGCAGAGATAAGAATACGGCCGGGGCAAGAAGGCCCTGCCTGTCGTAAATGGCGACTAATTGGTAGGAGTCGAGAGGTGAAAAGTGTTTTTGTGTGTGTGCGTGTGTGTGCCTGTGTGCGTGCTTGTGTGTGTGAGTGTGTATGTATGTGTGTGTGTCTGTTTGGCTTGCAGAGATAAGAATACGGCCGAGGCAAGAAGGCCCTGCCTCTTGTAAAGGGCGACTAATAAGTAGGAGTCGAGAGGTGAAGAGTGTATGTGTGTATGCGTGTGTGCGTGATTGTGTGTGTGTGAGTGTATGTGTGTGTGCGTGTGTGCGTGCGTGTGTGCGTGTGTGTGTGTGAGTGTGTGTGTGTATGTGTGTGTGTGTGTGTCCCTTCGCTCGCAGAGATAAGAAAAAAGCGGTAGCAAGAAGGCCATGCCTGTCGTAAGAGGAGAATAATGGGTAGGAGTCGAGAGGTGAAGAGTGTATGTGTGTGTGTCCGTTCGGCTTGCAGAGATAAGAACACGGCCAAGGCAAGAAGGCCCTGCCTGTCGTAAGAGGCGACTAATAGGTAGGAGTCGAGAGGTGAAGAATGTATGTGTGTGTGCGTGTGTGCGTGTTTGTGTGTGTGTGAGTGTATGTGTGTGTGCGTGTGTGCGTGCGTGTGTGCGTGTGTGTGTGTGAGTGTGTGTGTGTATGTGTGTGTGTGTGTGTGTCCCTTCGCTCGCAGAGATAAAAAAAAACGGTGGCAAGAAGGCCATGCCTGTCGTAAGAGGAGAATAATGGGTAGGAGTCGAGAGGTGAAGAGTGTATGTGTGTGTGTGCGTGTGCGCGTGTGTGTGCGTGTGAGCGTGCGTGTGTGTGTGAGTGTGTGTGTGTCCGTTCGGCTTGCAGAGATAAGAATACGGCCGAGGCAAGAAGGCCCTGCCTGTCGTAAGTGGCGACTAATGGGTAGGAGTCGAGAGGTGAAGAGTGTATGTGTGTGTGTGCGTGTGTGCGTGTATGTGTGCGTGTGTGAGTGTGTGTGTCCGGTCGGCTCGCAGTGATAAGGACACGTCCGTGCCATGAAGGCCCTGCCTGTCGTAAGCGGCGACTAATGCGTAGGAGTCGAGTGGTGAAGAGTGTATGTGTGTAAGTGCGTGTGTTTGTGTGTGTGCGTGTGTGAGTGTGTGTGTGTCCGGTCGGCTCGCAGAGATAAGAACACGGCCGTGGCAAGAAGGCCCTTCCTGTCGTAAGAGGCGACTAATGGGTAGGAGTCGAGAGGTGAAGAGTGTATTTGTGTGTGTGTGTGTGTGCGTGTGTGTGCGTGTGTGCGTGCGTGTGTGTGTGAGTGTGTATGTGTCCGTTCGGCTTGCAGAGATAAGAATACGGCCGGGGCAAGAAGGCCCTGCCTGTCGTAAATGGCGACTAATTGGTAGGAGTCGAGAGGTGAAAAGTGTTTTTGTGTGTGTGCGTGTGTGTGCCTGTGTGCGTGCTTGTGTGTGTGAGTGTGTATGTGTCCGTTCGGCTTGCACAGATAAGAATACGGCCGAGGCAAGAAGGCCCTGCCTGTCGTAAGTGGCGACTTATTGGTAGGAGTCGAGAGGTGAAGAATGTATGTGTGTGTGCGTGTGTGCGTGTTTGTGTGTGTGTGAGTGTATGTGTGTGTGCGTGTGTGCGTGTGTGAGTATGTGTGTGTGTCCGTTCGTCTTGCAGAGATAAGAACACGGCCGAGGCAAGAAGGCCCTGCCTGTCGTGAGAGGCGAGTAATAGGTATGTGTGTGTGTGTCAGTGTGTGTGTGTGTGTCCGGTCGGCTCGCAGAGATGAGAACACGGCCGTGGCAAGAAGGCACTGCCTGTCGTTAAGAGGCGACTAATGGGTAGGAGTCGAAAGGTGAAGGGTGTATGTGTGTGTGTGTGCGTGTGTGCGTGTGTGTGCGTGTGTGTGTGTGTGTATGTGTGTGTGTCTGTTTGGCTTGCAGAGATAAGAATACGGCCGAGGCAAGAAGGCCCTGCCTCTTGTAAAGGCCGACTAATAAGTAGGAGTCGAGAGGTGAAGAGTGTATGTGTGTATGCGTGTGTGCGTGTGTGCGTGTTTGTGTGTGTGTGAGTGTATGTGTGTGTGCGTGTGTGCGTGCGTGTGTGCGTGTGTGTGTGTGAGTGTGTGTGTGTATGTGTGTGTGTGTGTGTCCCTTCGCTCGCAGAGATAAGAAAAAAGCGGTGGCAAAAGGCCATGCCTGTCGTAAGAGGAGAATAATGGGTAGGAGTCGAGAGGTGAAGAGTGTATGTGTGTGTGTGTGTGCGTGTGTGGGCGTGTGTGTGTTTGTGCTTGTGTAAGTGTGTGTGTGTATGTATGTGTGTGTCCATTCGGCTCGCAGAGATTAGAATACGGCCGAGGCAAAAAGGCCATGCCTGTCGTTAGAGGCAACTAATGGGTAGGAGTCGAGAGGTGAAAAGTGTTCTTGTGTGTGTGCATGTGTGTGCGTGTGTGCGTGCTTGTGTGTGTGAGTGTGTATGTGTCCGTTCGGCTTGCAGAGATAAGAATACGGCCGAGGCAAGAATGCCCTGCCTGTCGTAAGTGGCGACTAATTGGTAGGAGTCGAGAGGTGAAGAGTGTATGTGTGTGTGTGCGTGTGTGCGTGGGTGTGTGCGTGTGTGAGTGTGTGTGTCCGGTCGGCTCGCAGTGATAAGGACACGTCCGTGCCAAGAAGGCCCTGCCTGTCGTAAGCGGCGACTAATGCGTAGGAGTCGAGAGGTGAAGAGTGTATGTGTGTAAGTGCGTGTGAGCGTGTGTGTGCGTGTGTGAGTGTGTGTGTGTGTGTGTCCGGTCGGCTCTCAGAGATAAGAACACGGCCGTGGCAAGAAGGCCCTGCCTGTCGTAAGAGGCGACTAATGGGTAGGGGTCGAGAGGTGAAGAGTGTATGTGTGTGTGAGTGTGCGTGTGTGTGCGTGTGTGAGTGTGTGTGTGTATTTGTGTGTGTGAGTATGTGTGTGTCCAGTCGGCTCGCAGAGATAAGAACACGACCGAGGCAAGAAGGCCCTGCCTATCGTAAGAGCCGACTAATAGGTAGGAGTCAAGAGGTGAAGAGTGTATGTGTGTGTGTGCGTGTGTGCGTGTGTGAGTATGTGTGTGTGTCCGGTCGGCTCGCAGAGATGAGAACACGGCCGTGGCAAGAAGGCACTGCCTGTCGTTACGAGGCGACTTATGGGTAGGAGTCGAGAGGTGAAGAGTGTATGTGTGTGTGTGCGTGTGCGCGTGTGTGTGCGTGTGAGCGTGCGTGTGTGTGTGAGTGTGTGTGTGTCCGTTCAGCTTGCAGAGATAAGAACACGGCCGAGGCAAGAAGGCCCTGCCTGTCGTAAGTGGCGACTAATGCGTAGGAGTCGAGTGGTGGAGAGTGTATGTGTGTAAGTGCGTGTGTTTGTGTGTGTGCGTGTGTGAGTGTGTGTGTGTCCGGTCGGCTCGCAGAGATAAGAACACGGCCGTGGCAAGAAGGCCCTTCCTGTCGTAAGAGGCGACTAATGGGTAGGAGTCGAGAGGTGAAGAGTGTATTTGTGTGTGTGTGTGTGTGCGTGTGTGTGCGTGTGTGCGTGCGTGTGTGTGTGAGTGTGTATGTGTCCGTTCGGCTTGCAGAGATAAGAATACGGCCGGGGCAAGAAGGCCCTGCCTGTCGTAAATGGCGACTAATTGGTAGGAGTCGAGAGGTGAAAAGTGTTTTTGTGTATGTGCGTGTGTGTGCCTGTGTGCGTGCTTGTGTGTGTGAGTGTGTATGTGTCCGTTCGGCTTGCACAGATAAGAATACGGCCGAGGCAAGAAGGCCCTGCCTGTCGTAAGTGGCGACTTATTGGTAGAAGTCGAGAGGTGAAGAGTGTATGTGTGTGTGTGTGTGTGTGCGTGTGTGGATGTGTGTGTGTTTGTGCGTGTGTAAGTGTGTGTGTGTATGTATGTGTGTGTCCATTCGGCTCGCAGAGATTAGAATACGGCCGAGGCAAAAAGGCCATGCCTGTCGTTAGAGGCAACTAATGGGTAGGAGTCGAGAGGTGAAAAGTGTTTTTGTGTATGTGCGTGTGTGTGCCTGTGTGCGTGCTTGTGTGTGTGAGTGTGTATGTGTCCGTTCGGCTTGCAGAGATAAGAATACGGCCGAGGCAAGAATGCCCTGCCTGTCGTAAGTGGCGACTAATTGGTAGGAGTCGAGAGGTGAAGAGTGTATGTGTGTGTGTGCGTGTGTGCGTGGGTGTGTGCGTGTGTGAGTGTGTGTGTCCGGTCGGCTCGCAGTGATAAGGACACGTCCGTGCCAAGAAGGCCTGCCTGTCGTAAGCGGCGACTAATGCGTAGGAGTCGAGAGGTGAAGAGTGTATGTGTGTAAGTGCGTGTGAGCGTGTGTGTGCGTGTGTGAGTGTGTGTGTGTGTGTGTGTCCGGTCGGCTCTCAGAGATAAGAACACGGCCGTGGCAAGAAGGCCCTGCCTGTCGTAAGAGGCGACTAATGGGTAGGGGTCGAGAGGTGAAGAGTGTATGTGTGTGTGAGTGTGCGTGTGTGTGCGTGTGTGAGTGTGTGTGTGTATTTGTGTGTGTGAGTGTGTGTGTGTCCAGTCGGCTCGCAGAGATAAGAACACGGCCGTGGCAAGAAGGCCCTGCTTGTCGTAAGAGGCGACTAATGGGTAGGAGTCGAGAGGTGAAGAGTGTATTTGTGTGTGAGTGTGCGTGTGTGCGTGTGTGTGCGTGTGTGAGTGTGTGTGTGTATTTGTGTGTGTGAGTGTGTGTCCAGTCGGCTCGCAGAGATAAGAACACGGCCGTGGCAAGAAGGCCCTGCCTGTCGTAAGAGGCGACTAATGGGTAGGAGTCGAGTGGTGAAGAGTGTATATGTGTGTGCGTATGTGCGTGTGTGTGCGTGTGAGAGTGTGTGTGTGTATGTGTGTGTGTGTGTCCATTCGGCTTGCAGAGATAAGAGCACGACCGAGGCAAGAAGGCCCTGCCTATCGTAAGAGCCGACTAATAGGTAGGAGTCAAGAGGTGAAAAGTGTATGTGTGTGTGTGCGTGTGTGCGTGTGTGTGAGTATGTGTGTGTATGTGTGTGTGTATGTGTGTGTATCCCTTCGGCTCGCAGAGATAAGCATACGTCCGTGGCAAGAAGGCCCTGCCTGTCGTAAGCGGCGACTAATGCGTAGGAGTCGAGTGGTGAAGAGTGTATGTGTGTAAGTGCGTGTGTTTGTGTGTGCGTGTGTGAGTGTGTGTGTGTCCGGTCTGCTCGCAGAGATAAGAACACGGCCGTGGCAAGAAGGCCCTTCCTCTCGTAAGAGGCGACTAATGGGTAGGAGTCGAGAGGTGAAGAGTGGATTTGTGTGTGTGTGTGTGCGTGTGTGTGCGTGTGTGCGTGCGTGTGTGTGTGAGTGTGTATGTGTCCGTTCGGCTTGCACAGATAAGAATACGGCCGAGGCAAGAAGGCCCTGCCTGTCGTAAGTGGCGACTTATTGGTAGGAGTCGAGAGGTGAAAAGTGTTTTTGTGTGTGTGCGTGTGTGTGCCTGTGTGCGTGCTTGTGTGTGTGAGTGTGTATGTGTCCGTTCTGCTTGCACAGATAAGAATACGGCCGAGGCAAGAAGGCCCTGCCTGTCGTAAGTGGCGACTTATTGGTAGGAGTCGAGAGGTGAAGAGTGTATGTGTGTGTGTGTGTGCGTGTGTGGGTGTGTGTGTGTTTGTGCGTGTGTAAGTGTGTGTGTGTATGTATGTGTGTGTCCATTCGGCTCGCAGAGATTAGAATACGGCCGAGGCAAAAAGGCCATGCCTGTCGTTAGAGGCAACTAATGGGTAGGAGTCGAGAGGTGAAAAGTGTTTTTGTGTGTGTGCATGTGTGTGCGTGTGTGCGTGCTTGTGTGTGTGAGTGTGTATGTGTCCGTTCGGCTTGCAGAGATAAGAATACGGCCGAGGCAAGAGTGCCCTGCCTGTCGTAAGTGGCGACTAATTGGTAGGAGTCGAGAGGTGAAGAGTGTATGTGTGTGTGCGTGTGTGCGTGGGTGTGTGCGTGTGTGAGTGTGTGTGTCCGGTCGGCTCGCAGTGATAAGGACACGTCCGTGCCAAGAAGGCCCTGCCTGTCGTAAGCGGCGACTAATGCGTAGGAATCGAGAGGTGAAGAGTGTATGTGTGTAAGTGTGTGTGAGCGTGTGTGTGCGTGTGTGAGTGTGTGTGTGTGTCCGGTCGGCTCTCAGAGATAAGAACACGGCCGTGGCAAGAAGGCCCTGCCTGTCGTAAGAGGCGACTAATGGGTAGGGGTCGAGAGGTGAAGAGTGTATGTGTGTGTGAGTGTGCGTGTGTGTGCGTGTGTGAGTGTGTGTGTGTGTATTTGTGTGTGTGAGTGTGTGTGTGTGTCCAGTCGACTCGCAGAGATAAGAACACGGCCGTGGCAAGAAGGCCCTGCCTGTCGTAAGAGGCGACTAATGGGTAGGAGTCGAGAGGTGAAGAGTGTATTTGTGTGTGAGTGTGCGTGTGTGCGTGTGTGTGCGTGTGTGAGTGTGTGTGTGTATTTGTGTGTGTGAGTGTGTGTCCAGTCGGCTCGCAGAGATAAGAACACGGCCGTGGCAAGAAGGCCCTGCCTGTCGTAAGAGGCGACTAATGGGTAGGAGTCGAGTGGTGAAGAGTGTCTATGTGTGTGTGTGTGCGTGTGTGCGTGTGTGTGAGTATGTGTGTGTATGTGTGTGTGTATGTGTGTGTATCCCTTCGGCTCGCAGAGATAAGCATACGTCCGTGGCAAGAAGGCCATGCTTGCTGTAAGGAGCGACTAATGGGTAGGAGTCAAGAGGTGAAGCGTGTATGTGTGTGTATGTGTGCAAGTGTGTGTGTGTGTGTCCGTTCGGTTTGCAGAGATAGGTATACGTCCGTGGCAAGAAGGCCCTGCCTGTCCTAAGAGGCGACTAATGGATAGGAGTCGAGAGGTGGAGAGTGTGTGCGTGTGCGTGTGCGTGTGTGTGCGTGTGTAAGTGTGTGTGTATGTGTGTGTTTGTTTGGCTTGCAGAGATAAGAATACGGCCAAGGTAATGAGGCCCTGCCTCTTGTAATGGGCGACTAATAAGTAGGAGTCAAGAGGTGAAGAGTGTATGTGTGTGTGTGTGTGCGTGTGTGCGTGTGTGTGTGCGTGTGTGAGTATGTGTGTGTGTTAGTTCGGCTTGCAGAAATAAGAACACGACCGAGGCAAGCAGGCCCTGCCTATCGTAAGAGGCGACTAATAGGTTGGAGTCGAGAGGTAAAGAGTGTATGTGTGTGTGTGCGTGTGTGCGTGTGTGTCTGCGTGTGTGAGTATGTGTGTGTGTCCGTTCGGCTTGCAGAGATAAGAACACGGCCAAGGCAAGAAGACCCTGCCTGTCGTAAGAGGCGACTAATAGGTAGGAGTCGAGAGGTGAAGAATGTGTGTGTGTGCGTGTGTACGTGTTTGTGTGTGTGTGAGTGTATGTGTGTGTGCGTGTGTGCGTGCGTGTGTGCGTGTGTGAGTATGTGTATGTGTCCGTTCGTCTTGCAGAAATAAGAACACGGCCGAGGCAAGAAGGCCCTGCCTGTCGTGAGAGGCGACTAATAGGTAGGATTAGAGAGGTGAAGAATGTATGTGTGTGTGTGCGTGTGTGCGTGTTTGTGTGTGTGTGTGAGTGTATGTGTGTGTGTGTGTGTGTGCGTGCGTATGTGCGTGTGTGTGTGTGTCCCTTCGCTCGCAGAGATAAGAAAAAAGCGGTGGCAAGAAGGCCATGCCTGTCGTAAGAGGCGACTAATGGATAGGAGTCGAGAGGTGGAGAGTGTGTGCGTGTGTGTGCGTGTGTGCGTGCGTGTGTGAGTGTGTGTGTGTGTATGTGTGTGTCAATGTGTGTGTGTGTGTGTGTGTGTCCGGTCGGCTCGCAGAGATGAGAACACGGCCGTGGCAAGAAGGCACTGCCTGTCGTTAAGAGGCGACTAATGGGTAGGAGTCGAGAGGTGAAGAGTGTATGTGTGTGTGTGTGCGTGTGTGCGTGTGTGCGTGTGTGTGTGTATTTGTGTGTGTATTTGTGTGTGTTAGTGTGTGTGTGTCCAGTCGGCTCGCAGAGATAAGAACACGGCCGTGGCAAGAAGGCCCTGCCTGTCGTAAGAGGCGACTAATGGGTAGGAGTCGAGAGGTGAAGAGTGTATGTGTGTGTGTGTGCGTGTGTGCGTGTGTGTGCGTGTGTGTGTATGTGTGTGTGTGTCTGTTTGGCTTGCAGAGATAAGAATACGGCCGAGGCAAGAAGGCCCTGCCTCTTGTAAGGGGCGACTAATAAGTAGGAGTCGAGAGGTGAAGAGTGTATGTGTGTGTGTGTGCGTGTGTGCGTGTGTGCGTGTGTGTGTATGTGTGTGTGTGTCCGTTCGGCTTGCAGAGATAAGAATACGGCCGAGGCAAGAAGGCCCTGCCTGTCGTAAGTGGCGACTAATGGGTAGGAGTCGAGATGTGAAGAGTGTATGTGTGTGTGTGCGTGTGTGCGTGTGTGTGTGCGTGTGTGAGTGTGTGTGTGTCCGGTCGGCTCGCAGTGATAAGGACACGTCTGTGCCAAGAAGGCCCTGCCTGTCGTAAGAGGCGACTAATGGGTAGGAGTCGAGAGGTGAAGAGTGTATGTGTGTGTGAGTGTGCGGGTGTGTGCGTGTGTGAGTGTGTGTGTGTGTATTTGTGTGTGTGAGTGTGTGTGTGTCCAGTCGGCTCGCAGAGATAAGAACACGGCCGTGGCAAGAAGGCCCTGCCTGTCGTAAGAGGCGACTAATGGGTAGGAGTCGAGAGGTGAAGAGTGTATGTGTGTGTGTGTGCGTGTGTGCGTGTGTGTGCGTGTGTGTGTATGTGTGTGTGTGTCTGTTTGGCTTGCAGAGATAAGAATACGGCCGAGGCAAGAAGGCCCTGCCTCTTGTAAGGGGCGACTAATAAGTAGGAGTCGAGAGGTGAAGAGTGTATGTGTGTATGCGTGTGTGCGTGTGTGTGCGTGTGTGAGTATGTGTGTGTGTTAGTTCGGCTTGCAGAAATAAGAGCACGACCGAGGCAAGAAAGCCCTGCCTATCGTAAGAGGCAAATAATAGGTAGGAGTCGAGAGGTAAAGAGTGTATGTGTGTGTGTGCGTGTGTGCGTGTGTGCGTGTGAGCGTGCGTGTGTGTGTGAGTGTGTGTGTGTCCGTTCGGCTTGCAGAGATAAGAATACGGCCGAGGCAAGAAGGCCCTGCCTGTCGTAAGTGGCGACTAATTGGTAGGAGTCGAGAGGTGAAGAGTGTATGTATGTGTGTGTGTGCGTGTGTGCGTGTGTGTGCGTGTGTGCGTGCGTGTGTGTCTGAGTGTGTGTGTGTCCGTTCGGCTTGCAGAGATAAGAATACGGCCGAGGCAAGAAGGCCCTGCCTGTCGTAAGTGGCGACTAATGGGTAGGAGTCGAGAGGTGAAAAGTGTATGTGTGTGTGTGCGTGTGTGCGTGTGTGTGTGCGTGTGTGAGTGTGTGTGTGTCCGGTCGGCTCGCAGTGATAAGGACACCTCCGTGCCAAGAAGGCCCTGCCTGTCGTTAGAGGCGACTAATGGGTAGGAGTCGAGAGGTGAAGAGTGTATGTGTGTGTGAGTGTGCGGGTGTGTGCGTGTGTGAGTGTGTGTGTGTATTTGTGTGTGTGAGTGCGTGTGTGTCCGGTCGGCTCGCAGAGAAGAGAACACGGCCGTGGCAAGAAGGCACTGCCTGTCGTTAAGAGGCGACTAATGGGTAGGAGTCGAGAGGTGAAGAGTGTATGTGTGTATGCGTGTGTGCGTGTGTGTGCGTGTGTGAGTATGTGTGTGTGTTAGTTCGGCTTGCAGAGATAAGAGCACGACCGAGGCAAGAAAGCCCTGCCTATCGTAAGAGGCGACTAATACGTAGCAGTCGAGAGGTGAAGAGTGTATGTGTGTGTGTGCGTGTGAGCGTGCGTGTGTGTGTGTCCGTTCGGCTTGCAGAGATAAGAACACTGCCTCTTGTATTGGGCGACTAATAAGTAGGAGTCGAGAGGTGAAGAGTGTATGTGTGTGTGCATGTGTGCGTGTTTTTGTGTGTGTGAGTGTATGTGTGTGTGCGTGTGTGCGTGCGTGTGTGCGTGTGTGAGTATGTGTGTGTGTTAGTTCGGCTTGCAGAAATAAGAACACGACCGAGGCAAGAAGGCCCTGCCTATCGTAAGAGGCGGCTAATAGGTAGGAGTCGAGAGGTGAAGAGTGTATGTGTGTGTGTGCGTGTGTGCGTGTGTGTGTGCGTGTGTGAGTATGTGTGTGTGTCCGTTCGGCTTGCAGAGATAAGAACACGGCCAAGGCAAGAAGGCCCTGCCTGTCGTAAGAGGCGACTAATAGGTAGGAGTCGAGAGGTGAAGAATGTATGTGTGTGTGCGTGTGTGCGTGTTTGTGTGTGTGTGAGTGTATGTGTGTGTGCGTGTGTGCGTGTGTGAGTATGTGTGTGTGTCCGTTCGTCTTGCAGAGATAAGAACACGGCCGAGGCAAGAAGGCCCTGCCTGTCGTGAGAGGCGAGTAATAGGTATGTGTGTGTGTGTCAGTGTGTGTGTGTGTGTGTGTCCGGTCGGCTCGCAGAGATGAGAACACGGCCGTGGCAAGAAGGCACTGCCTCTTGTAAAGGGCGACTAATAAGTAGGAGTCGAGAGGTGAAGAGTGTATGTGTGTATGCGTGTGTGCTTGTGTGTGCGTGTGTGAGTATGTGTGTGTGTCCGTTGGGCTTGCAGAGATAAGAACACGGCCAAGGCAAGAAGGCCCTGCCTGTCGAAAGAGGCGACTAATAGGTAGGAGTCGAGAGGTGAAGAATGTATGTGTGTGTGCGTGTGTGCGTGTTTGTGTGTGTGTGAATGTATGTGTGTGTGCGTGTGTGCGTGCGTGTGTGCGTGTGTGTGTGTGAGTGTGTGTGTGTATGTGTGTGTGTGTGTGTGTGTGTCCCTTCGCTCGCAGAGATAAGAAAAAAGCGGTGGCAAGAAGGCCATGCCTGTCGTAAGAGGAGAATAATGGGTAGGAGTCGAGAGGTGAAGAGTGTATGTGTGTGTGTGCGTGCGTGTGTGAGTTTGTATGTGTATGTGTGTGTGTCAGTGTGTGTGTGTGTCCGGTCGGCTCGCAGAGATGAGAACACGGCCGTGGCAAGAAGGCACTGCCTGTCGTTACGAGGCGACTTATGGGTAGGAGTCGAGAGGTGAAGAGTGTATGTGTGTGTGTGCGTGTGCGCGTGTGTGTGCGTGTGAGCGTGCGTGTGTGTGTGAGTGTGTGTGTGTCCGTTCGGCTTGCAGAGATAAGAATACGGCCGAAGCAAGAAGGCCCTGCCTGTCGTAAGTGGCGACTAATGGGTAGGAGTCGAGAGGTGAAGAGTGTATGTGTGTGTGCGTGTGTGCGTGTATGTATGCGTGTGTGAGTGTGTGTGTCCGGTCGGCTCGCAGTGATAAGGACCCGTCCGTGCCGAGAAGGCACTGCCTGTCGTAAGCGGCGACTAATGCGTAGGAGTCGAGTGGTGAAGAGTGTATGTGTGTAAGTGCGTGTGTTTGTGTGTGTGCGTGTGTGAGTGTGTGTGTGTCCGGTCGGCTCGCAGAGATAAGAACACGGCCGTGGCAAGAAGGCCCTTCCTGTCGTAAGAGGCGACTAATGGGTAGGAGTCGAGAGGTGAAGAGTGTATTTGTGTGTGTGTGTGTGTGTGCGTGTGTGTGCGTGTGTGCGTGCGTGTGTGTGTGAGTGTGTATGTGTCCGTTCGGCTTGCACAGATAAGAATACGGCCGGGGCAAGAAGGCCCTGCCTGTCGTAAATGGCGACTAATTGGTAGGAGTCGAGAGGTGAAAAGTGTTTTTGTGTGTGTGCGTGTGTGTGCCTGTGTGCGTGCTTGTGTGTGTGAGTGTGTATGTGTCCCTTCGCTCGCAGAGATAAGAAAAAAGCGGTGGCAAGAAGGCCATGCCTGTCGTAAGAGGAGAATAATGGGTAGGAGTCGAGAGGTGAAGAGTGTATGTGTGTGTGTGTGTGTGCGTGTGTGGGTGTGTGTGTGTTTGTGCGTGTGTAAGTGTGTGTGTGTATGTATGTGTGTGTCCATTCGGCTCGCAGAGATTAGAATACGGCCGAGGCAAAAAGGCCATGCCTGTCGTTAGAGGCAACTAATGGGTAGGAGTCGAGAGGTGAAAAGTGTTCTTGTGTGTGTGCATGTGTGTGCGTGTGTGCGTGCTTGTGTGTGTGAGTGTGTATGTGTCCGTTCGGCTTGCAGAGATAAGAATACGGCCGAGGCAAGAATGCCCTGCCTGTCGAAAGTGGCGACTAATTGGTAGGAGTCGAGAGGTGAAGAGTGTATGTGTGTGTGTGCGTGTGTGCGTGTGTGCGTGTGTGTGTGCGTGTGTGTGTGCGTGTGTGAGTATGTGTGTGTGTCCGTTCGGCTTGCAGAGATAAGAACACGGCCAAGGCAAGAAGGCCCTGCCTGTCGTAAGAGGCGACTAATAGGTAGGAGTCGAGAGGTGAAGAATGTATGTGTGTGTGCGTGTGTGCGTGTTTGTGTGTGTGTGAGTGTATGTGTGTGTGCGTGTGTGCGTGTGTGAGTATGTGTGTATGTCCGTTCGTCTTGCAGAGATAAGAACACGGCCGAGGCAAGAAGGCCCTGCCTGTCGTGAGAGGCGAGTAATAGCTATGTGTGTGTGTGTCAGTGTGTGTGTGTGTGTCCGGTCGGCTCGCAGAGATGAGAACACGGCCGTGGCAAGAAGGCACTGCCTGTCGTTAAGAGGCGACTAATGGGTAGGAGTCGAAAGGTGAAGGGTGTATGTGTGTGTGTGTGCGTGTGTGCGTGTGTGTGCGTGTGTGTATGTATGTGTGTGTGTCTGTTTGGCTTGCAGAGATAAGAATACGGCCGAGGCAAGAAGGCCCTGCCTCTTGTAAAGGGCGACTAATAAGTAGGAGTCGAGAGGTGAAGAGTGTATGTGTGTATGCGTGTGTGCGTGTTTGTGTGTGTGTGAGTGTATGTGTGTGTGCGTGTGTGCGTGCGTGTGTGCGTGTGTGTGTGAGTGTGTGTGTGTATGTGTGTGTGTGTGTGTCCCTTCGCTCGCAGAGATAAGAAAAAAGCGGTAGCAAGAAGGCCATGCCTGTCGTAAGAGGAGAATAATGGGTAGGAGTCGAGAGGTGAAGAGTGTATGTGTGTGTGTGCGTGTGTGCGTGCGTGTGTGAGTTTGTATGTGTATGTGCGTGTGTGAGTATGTGTGTGTGTCCGTTCGGCTTGCAGAGATAAGAACACGGCCAAGGCAAGAAGGCCCTGCCTGTCGTAAGAGGCGACTAATAGGTAGGAGTCGAGAGGTGAAGAATGTATGTGTGTGTGCGTGTGTGCGTGTTTGTGTGTGTGTGAGTGTATGTGTGTGTGCGTGTGTGCGTGCGTGTGTGCGTGTGTGTGTGTGAGTGTGTGTGTGTATGTGTGTGTGTGTGTGTGTGTCCCTTCGCTCGCAGAGATAAAAAAAAACGGTGGCAAGAAGGCCATGCCTGTCGTAAGAGGAGAATAATGGGTAGGAGTCGAGAGGTGAAGAGTGTATGTGTGTGTGTGCGTGTGCGCGTGTGTGTGCGTGTGAGCGTGCGTATGTGTGTGAGTGTGTGTGTGTCCGTCCGGCTTGCAGAGATAAGAATACGGCCGAGGCAAGAAGGCCCTGCCTGTCGTAAGTGGCGACTAATGGGTAGGAGTCGAGAGGTGAAGAGTGTATGTGTGTGTGTGCGTGTGTGCGTGTATGTGTGCGTGTGTGAGTGTGTGTGTGTATTTGTGTGTGTGAGTGTGTGTGTGTCCAGTCGGCTCGCAGAGATAAGAACACGGCCGTGGCAAGAAGGCCCTGCCTGTCGTAAGAGGCGACTAATGGGTAGGGGTCGAGAGGTGAAGAGTGTATGTGTGTGTGAGTGTGCGTGTGTGTGCGTGTGTGAGTGTGTGTGTGTATTTGTGTGTGTGAGTGTGTGTGTGTCCAGTCGGCTCGCAGAGATAAGAACACGGCCGTGGCAAGAAGGCCCTGCTTGTCGTAAGAGGCGACTAATGGGTAGGAGTCGAGAGGTGAAGAGTGTATTTGTGTGTGAGTGTGCGTGTGTGCGTGTGTGTGCGTGTGTGAGTGTGTGTGTGTATTTGTGTGTGTGAGTGTGTGTCCAGTCGGCTCGCAGAGATAAGAACACGGCCGTGGCAAGAAGGCCCTGCCTGTCGTAAGAGGCGACTAATGGGTAGGAGTCGAGTGGTGAAGAGTGTATATGTGTGTGCGTATGTGCGTGTGTGTGCGTGTGAGAGTGTGTGTGTGTATGTGTGTGTGTGTGTCCATTCGGCTTGCAGAGATAAGAGCACGACCGAGGCAAGAAGGCCCTGCCTATCGTAAGAGCCGACTAATAGGTAGGAGTCAAGAGGTGAAAAGTGTATGTGTGTGTGTGCGTGTGTGCGTGTGTGTGAGTATGTGTGTGTATGTGTGTGTGTATGTGTGTGTGTATCCCTTCGGCTCGCAGAGATAAGCATACGTCCGTGGCAAGAAGGCCATGCTTGCTGTAAGGAGCGACTAATGGGTAGGAGTCGAGAGGTGAAGCGTGTATGTGTGTGTATGTGTGCAAGTGTGTGTGTGTGTGTCCGTTCGGTTTGCAGAGATAGGTATACGTCCGTGGCAAGAAGGCCCTGCCTGTCCTAAGAGGCGACTAATGGATAGGAGTCGAGAGGTGGAGAGTGTGTGCGTGTGCGTGTGAGTGCGTGTGTAAGTGTGTGTGTATGTGTGTGTGTCTGTTTGGCTTGCAGAGATAAGAATACGGCCAAGGCAAGAAGGCCCTGCCTCTTGTAATGGGCGACTAATAAGTAGGAGTCAAGAGGTGAAGAGTGTATGTGTGTGTGTGCGTGCGTGCGTGTGTGTGTGTGCGTGTGTGAGTATGTGTGTGTGTTAGTTCGGCTTGCAGAAATAAGAACACGACCGAGGCAAGCAGGCCCTGCCTATCGTAAGAGGCGACTAATAGGTAGGAGTCGAGAGGTGAAGAGTGTGTGTGTGTGTGTGCGTGTGTGCGTGTGTGTGTGCGTGTGTGAGTATGTGTGTGTGTCTGTTCGTCTTGCAGAAATAAGAACACGGCCGAGGCAAGAAGGCCCTGCCTGTCGTGAGAGGCGACTAATAGGTAGGATTAGAGAGGTGAAGAATGTATGTGTGTGTGCGTGTGTGCGTGTTTGTGTGTGTATGTGAGTGTATGTGTGTGTGCGTGTGTGCGTGCGTGTGTGCGTGTGTGTGTGTGTCCCTTCGCTCGCAGAGATAAGAAAAAAGCGGTGGCAAGAAGGCCATGCCTGTCGTAAGAGGCGACTAATGGATAGGAGTCGAGAGGTGGAGAGTGTATGCGTGTGTGTCCGGTCGGCTCGCAGAGATGAGAACACGGCCGTGGCAAGAAGGCACTGCCTGTCGTTAAGAGGCGACTAATGGGTAGGAGTCGAGAGGTGAAGAGTGTATTGTGTGTGTGTGTGCGTGTGTGCGTGTGTGTGCGTGTGTGTGTATGTGTGTGTGTGTGTGTCTGTTTGGCTTGCAGAGATAAGAATACGGCCGAGGCAAGAAGGCCCTGCCTCTTGTAAGGGGCGACTAATAAGTAGGAGTCGAGAGGTAAAGAGTGTATGTGTGTATGCGTGTGTGCGTGTGTGTGCGTGTGTGAGTATGTGTGTGTGTTAGTTCGGCTTGCAGAGATAAGAGCACGACCAAGGCAAGAAAGCCCTGCCTATCGTAAGAGGCAAATAATAGGTAGGAGTCGAGAGGTGAAGAGTGTATGTGTGTGTGTGCGTGTGTGCGTGTGTGTGCGTGTGAGCGTGCGTGTGTGTGTGAGTGTGTGTGTGTCCGTTCGGCTTGCAGAGATAAGAATACGGCCGAGGCAAGAAGGCCCTGCCTGTCGTAAGTGGCGACTAATTGGTAGGAGTCGAGAGGTGAAGAGTGTATGTATGTGTGTGTGTGCGTGTGTGCGTGTGTGTGCGTGTGTGCGTGCGTGTGTGTCTGAGTGTGTGTGTGTCCGTTCGGCTTGCAGAGATAAGAATACGGCCGAGGCAAGAAGGCCCTGCCTGTCGTAAGTGGCGACTAATGGGTAGGAGTCGAGAGGTGAAGAGTGTATGTGTGAGTGTGCGTGTGTGCGTGTGTGTGTGCGTGTGTGAGTGTGTATGTATCCGGTCGGCTCGCAGTGATAAGGACACCTCCGTGCCAAGAAGGCCCTGCCTGTCGTTAGAGGCGACTAATGGGTAGGAGTCGAGAGGTGAAGAGTGTATGTGTGTGTGAGTGTGCGGGTGTGTGCGTGTGTGAGTGTGTGTGTGTATTTGTGTGTGTGAGTGTGTGTGTGTCCGGTCGGCTCGCAGAGATGAGAACACGGCCGTGGCAAGAAGGCACTGCCTGTCGTTAAGAGGCGACTAATGGGTAGGAGTCGAGAGGTGAAGAGTGTATGTGTTTGTGTGTGCGTGTGTGCGTGTGTGTGCGTGTGTGTGTGTATGTGTGTGTGTCTATTTGGCTTGCAGAGATAAGAATACGGCCGAGGCAAGAAGGCCCTGCCTCTTGTAATGGGCGACTAATAAGTAGGAGTCGAGAGGTGAAGAGTGTATGTGTGTATGCGTGTGTGCGTGTGTGTGCGTGTGTGAGTATGTGTGTGTGTTAGTTCGGCTTGCAGAGATAAGAGCACGACCGAGGCAAGAAAGCCCTGCCTATCGTAAGAGGCGACTAATAGGTAGCAGTCGAGAGGTGAAGAGTGTATGTGTGTGTGTGTGCGTGTGTGCGTGTGTGTGCGTGTGTGCCTGCGTGTGTGTGTGAGTGTGTGTGTGTGTCCGTTCGGCTTGCAGAGATAAGAATACGGCCGAAGCAAGAAGGCCCTGCCTGTCGTAAGTGGCGACTAATGTGTAGGAGTCGAGATGTGAAGAGTGTATGTGTGTGTGTGTGCGTGTGTGTGTGAGTGTGTGAGTGTGTGTGTGTGTCCGGTCGGCTTGCAGTGATAAGGACACGTCTGTGCCAAGAAGGCCCTGCCTGTTGTAAGAGGCGACTAATGGGTAGGAGTCGAGAGGTGAAGAGTGTATGTGTGTGTGAGTGTGCGGGTGTGTGCGTGTGTGAGTGTGTGTGTGTACTTGTGTGTGTGAGTGTGTGTGTGTCCAGTTGGCTCGCAGAGATAAGAACACGGCCGTGGCAAGAAGGCCCTGCCTGTCGTAAGAGGCGACTAATGGATAGGAGTCGAGAGGTGAAGAGTGTATGTGTGTGTGAGTGTGCGTGTGTGCGTGAGTGTGCGTGTGTGAGTGTGTGTGTGTATTTGTGTGTGTGAGTGTGTGTGTCCAGTCGGCTCGCAGAGATAAGAACACGGCCGTCGCAAGAAGGCCCTGCCTGTCGTAAGAGGCGACGAATGGGTAGGAGTCGAGTGGTGAAGAGTGTATATGTGTGTGCGTATGTGCGTGTGTGTGCGTGTGAGAGTGTGTGTGTATGTGTGTGTGTGTCCGTTCGGCTTGCAGAGATAAGAGCACGACCGAGGCAAGAAGGCCCTGCCTATCGTAAGAGGCGACTAATAGGTAGGAGTCGAGAGGTGAAGAATGTATGTGTGTGTGCGTGTGTGCGTGTTTGTGTGTGTGTGAGTGTATGTGTGTGTGCGTGTGTGCGTGCGTGTGTGAGTATGTGTGTGTGTATGTGTGTGTATGTGTGTGTGTAGCCCTTCGGCTCGCAGAGATATGAATACGTCCGTGGCAGGAAGGCCATGCTTGCTGTAAGGAGCGACTAATGGGTAGGAGTCGAGAGGTGAAGAGTGTATTGTGTGTGTGCGTGTGTGCGTATGTGTGTGCGTGTGTGAGTGTGTGTGTGTCCGGTCGGCTCGCAGTGATAAGGACACGTCCGTGCCAAGAAGGCCCTGCCTGTCGTAAGAGGCGACTAATGGGTAGGAGTCGAGAGGTGAAGAGTGTATGTGTGTGTGAGTGTGCGGGTGTGTGCGTGTGTGAGTGTGTGTGTGTATTTGTGTGTGTGAGTGTGTGTGTGTCCAGTCGGCTCGCAGAGATAAGAACACGGCCGTGGCAAGAAGGCCCTGCCTGTCGTTAGAGGCGACTAATGGGTAGGAGTCGAGAGGTGAAGAGTGTATGTGTGTGAGTGTGCGTGTGTGCGTGTGTGTGCGTGTGTGAGTGTGTGTGTATTTGTGTGTGTGAGTGTGTGTGTCCAGTCGGCTTGCAGAGATAAGAACACGGCCGTCGCAAGAAGGCCCTGCCTGACGTAAGAGGCGACGAATGGGTAGGAGTCGAGTGGTGAAGAGTGTATATGTGTGTGCGTGTGTGCGTGTGTGTGCGTGTGTGAGTGTGTGTGTATTTGTGTGTGTGAGTGTGTGTGACCAGTCGGCTTGCAGAGATAAGAGCACGACCGAGGCAAGAAGGCTCTGCCTATCGTAAGAGGCGACTAATAAGTAGGAGTCGATAGGTGAAGAATGTATGTGTGTGTGCGTGTGTGCGTGTTTGTGTGTGTGAGTGTATGTGTGTGTGCGTGTGTGCGTGCGTGTGTGAGTATGTGTGTGTGTATGTGTGTGTGTATGTGTGTGTGTAGCCCTTCGGCTCGCAGAGATAAGAATACGTCCGTGGCAGGAAGGCCATGCTTGCTGTAAGGAGCGACCTATGGGTAGGAGTCGAGAGGTGAAGCGTGTATGTGTGTGTGTGTATGTGTGCAAGTGTGTGTGTGTGTGTCCGTTAGGCTCGCAGAGATAGGTATACCTCCGTGGCAAGAAGGCCCTGCCTGTCTTAAGAGGCGACTAATGGATAGGAGTCGAGAGGTGGAGAGTGTGTGCGTGTGCGTGTGTGCGTGTTTGTGTGTGTGTGTGAGTGTATGTGTGTGTGCGTGTGTGCGTGCGTGTGTGCGTGTGTGAGTATGTGTGTGTGTTAGTTCGGCTTGCAGAAATGAGAACACGACCGAGGCAAGAAGGCCCTGCCTATCGTAAGAGGCGGCTAATAGGTAGGAGTCGAGAGGTGAAGAGTGTATGTGTGTGTGTGCGTGTGTGCGTGTGTGTGTTGTGACGTCCTCTCGTGGTAGTCACTATCCGGGTAGCTTTTAGACAGTCAGAGACAGAGTTCAAAATAAAAATAAAACTTTATTGTCTTCCTTAAATTAAATTGACAAAAATCTTATGTACATATTTACAATTTAGTTTAGTCTTCTCAGTACCTGGCCTATTTATTCAAATTAAGCTTGACCTTGTCATATGAAACTGGTCTTATTGGCAAACGAGTGTGTATCTGAAATTTTAGGGTAACGTTGTATCGATTTAATAACAGCGGACGATAGGTATAAAGAAAGGAAAGGAACTCAACACGTCCCTTAAGTGATTCGGGTTAATAGGACACTCCTCGACAGTCTCAACACGACTGTTTCAGAGTACGGGTAGTGAAAAGCTCAACACGCTTTTCGGGTAAAGACGGTAAAAGAAAAGGAAACAACTTGTGAACTCAACACGTCCGCAAGCTGGGGTAGGGAAGAGAGAACCTTCAGTCAACACCTGTCGATTCTGTCTCTGTGAGGAAATGTTGCCGTTTATATAGCGGAGCTTTGCCCTTTCTACTGTAGATACACTCCTACTTCATGGGTTGGTTCGCGCGCACGCTGGTTTAACGGTGATGGCTTGGACTCATCGTTACACTCCCTCTTCCTGGGGAAAAAAAAATTTTGGAACAAAATTTTTTTTTTATTTTTATTCCTTGCCAGGTACTTGGTTACCCTAAAAAAAAATTTACAATACATCGAAATAAAAAATGTCCGCCCTAAAAAAAAATATAAATATCGTCTTCTTAAACAAAAAATCGTCTTCCTCTCTCTTTAAAAAAAAACGTCTTCCTTCGTGGGGCTTCAATTATTGGTTTTTATCCTCAGCACCTGGTTCGGGGGTCTCAGTCTGTATTTTTTTCCTTTATGCTGCGGCGGAACTAGTGAGAGCAGCGGGATTGACACTGGAATTGACTGGACTTTCTGAATTTTTGTGATGCCCATGGTTGGTTCATCGAAAAGGTTCTTGAATTTGGAAATAGCTTTTATCAGGGGCTCGCAGCCTTTGCCCGGGGTGTTAGGTTTTGGTGTGTTCCCTAATGGTGATATTACTTCTGGAACGGTGTATGGTGGCGGCGTAACTGTGCCGTCCATTTCTATGTCACTGTAATATATTTCTAATGTGTCTGACATTGTATTTGAAGGTAACTGTAAACTGTATTAAAATATACTGTCACTACTTGGTGTTGACTGTAAGTGCTTGGACTGATTAAGGAGTAGGGAAAACGGTAAATGCGGGTTTTAGGTCTTTGATATGAGCTGTTATTGTACGGTTTTATCGTCGTGTTTTAATTTGAATATTACATTAGAACACACTTTTGTTATAGTATATGGGCCTGAAAATTTCGGTGCTAATTTGGCGTTAAAATTTTTGGCGGCATTTGAGAGTTGGTATTCCCTTTTCATGACTTTGTCGTTTATTGTGGGTTTCCACTCTCTTCGTCGTAAGTTGTAGTAATGGCTTTGAGTTGTAAAAGCTTTTGCCAGGTTTGTACGTACTAATTCGAATGTTTCTCGTAGTTTATGCCATTTTATGTTTTGATCGGTATGTTGTGTGTCGTTTGGGGTGTTTACGACTTTACTTGGAATTTCTAGTTCGTGTCCAAAGTTCAGGAAGGCTGGGGAGAAACCCGTTGAATCGTGTTTAGCTGTATTATATGCGAATAGTAGTTCTGGAAGGCTCGTGTCCCATTTCTTATGGTTATTATCGCAGAACTGAGCTATCATTGTTTTGATTACTCTGTTTGTTCTTTCTACTGGATTATTCTGGGGAGAATATGGCGGAATGTTTCTTTTAGAAATCTGGAATTCGTCTAGCAACTTTCGTACTTCCCTGTTATCGTATGTTCTTGCGTTGTCTGATATTAGTTCTTTGGGTGATCCGAATCTCATAATGATTTTATCTTTTAAGTTCTGACAGACTGATTTTGCCGTTGCTGTTCTGATCGGTATGGCTTCGACCCATTTTGAAAAGGTGTCCTGGAATGTCATTATATATTTGTTTCCTTTGCTGGATGTTGGAAGGGGTCCTATGATGTCGGTTGAAACGGTGTGCCATGGATGTGGTGGAATTTGTGTAGATTGCATGCGGCCTGGAGTTAAGCTTTGTTGCGGCTTAAATTGCTGACAGTTCTTGCAGTTCCTGACGAACTTTGCGGCGTCTTTAAACATCCCTGGCCAGTAGTATTTTCTAGCTAGGCGGGTTATTGTTTTGGCTATTCCTAGATGTCCTGCGGTCGGTTGCTCGTGGTTTTCTGCCAGGAGTTGTTGTCTCTTGTGGTTTGGGATGCATAGTTTCCAGGGGTTGGATACTTCTGTCTCTTTTAAATCGTATTTGTCCCAGAAGTGTCGATAGAGAAGTCCATCTTTGATAGAGTAGTCTGGAAATAGTTGCGGATTTGTCTGGATTTTATTTAAAGCTTTATTGTACCATTCGTCGGGTTCTACATCTTCTACGTTTATTATGCAAACCAGATCTACTGGTTCTCTAGAGAGCGCGTCGGCCAGGACGTTCTGGGAGCCCTTTCTGTAAATGACATCGAAGTCAAATTGTTGTAGCAGCATTGCCCATCTAGCTATTCTACCTGTAGGGTTTTCCATTGTTTGTAAGTATCGTAGACTTTGATGATCTGTGATAATTGAAAATGAGTATCCTTCGATGTAGGGTTTCATCTTTTCTATACCGAAGATGATCGCTAGTAGTTCTTTTTCTGTAACGCTGTAATTTTTTTCGGCATTTGTTAGGGTTCGACTTGCGTAAGCGGTGACTTGTTCCTGTCCTTCGTCGTTTGTTTGTACTAAAGCTACTCCTAAACCGTGGTTCGAAGCGTCAGATTGTAAAAAAAATCTTTTCTGGAAGTCCGGGCAGATCAGTATTGGAGCTTGTGTCAGTAGTAATTTTATTTTGTTAAATGCTTCCTCTTGGTCTCTGTCCCAAGTCCAATGTTGTTTTTTCTTTAGTAGCTTTGTTAAAGGGGCTGCAGTTCGTGAAAAATCTTTTATAAATCTCCTATACCATGAGATGATGCCCAAAAATCGGCGTAGTTGTTTAACGGTTTTTGGTGCGGGATATTCGACTATAGCTTTTGTCTTGTTGTCGTCCACTTTTATTCCCGTTTTGTTTACTACATGGCCTAAATAATTTATTTCTTCTTTGCAGAATTTACATTTGTCTATATTAATTCGTAGTTTGGCCTGCTGTAGTCTGTGAAGTACTTCTTTTAAGTTTTCCATATGTTCCTCGAACGTTTTCCCCAGTACTATTATGTCGTCTAAATAGGCGAATGGATGTGGTTCCATTTCTGGGCCGATTACTGTATCTAGTAATCGTTGAAAAGTAGCGGAGGCGGCGTGTAATCCGAATGGAAGTACTTTGAACTGGAATAGTCCTTTTCCTGGTGCTATGAAAGCGGTCAAGGGTTTGCTTGCTTCGGAAAGTGGTACTTGCCAATATCCATTTTTTAGATCTAACGTGGTAAAATATTTTGCAGATTTTAACTTTTCTAGGATATGATTGATGTACGGTAATGGGTAGGCATCTTTTTCTGAGATGTCGTTGATTTTCCTAAAATCGATGCAAAATCTGTATCCGTTGTTATCCTTCTTGTTTACTAGGACGATGGGGGAACTGTACGGGCTATTGGATTTTTCTATCACGTTCTCTTCTAGCATCTTATCTATCTCATCCTTTATGATCTTCTGCATTGCCGGGTTTCGGGGCCTGTATCTTTGTTTGATCGGTGTGTTACGTTCCAAATTTAAAGTAGAAAGTCCCACCTCTATTTTATCAAAATTTAAATAATTCAGGACGTGTAAGAGCGGTTGCCTATAATATATTATAAGCAAGGTGGCGAAAATAAAATTAGTAATTTTCAAATAGGGGTAATGTCTGGCAAATTGTGCTGAAGTTAAGGGAACACGTCCTCTTTTTTGTGAAGAAACTAATTTAGATCGTTCTTTCTAGAGTTATCTTGGAAGAATTGGGATCATAAAATTGAAATTTTTGAATCTCGGTATTATTCGGTGACCTCCGTGTGTCAAGTTGTCAAGTGTTCGGAAAGACGACGGAAAGAAAGTGATTCCAGGTTTGAGAGTGTTACTGAAAGGTTGGGCTAGATTAAAAACGGCATTTTGTTTTTTTGCTTTTGCTGCTGTTCCATGTGGGATCTGGACTAGTCCGAACCGTGTGGATATTCAAGGGGATTTGCTGCCTTCGTGGAAGGGTTTTTTTGGAATATCCACAATTTCGCTAAAAAAAGCGGATCTACAGTACACGTGAATACCGGGAGTCGTATTTAGATCAAGAAATTAGCCTTAATCACGAGTCCAAATAGCCGGCTACGCTTCGGTCCAATTTGGGATATTTCAAACCCCTAATCTGGCTAAGAAGGGTGAGTGTTAGAACATTTCGTTTTTAATTAATTAAAAAGTTGTAGTTATTTTTTTATCCCATCTCTAAAAAGCTATTCACATTTTTATCAGTTTTCATACATTCAAGTTCGGAGACAAGTTTTTTTTTTGTATTGCTCCATTATCGCCAAAAGGCAGATAAACAAAGTGTTAAAATCAATATATTTATTTCCAAATAATTATTTTAGACACAGATGGTAATTAATGTTTTCTTGCTTCAGGGTTGGTTGGTTGGTTTGTTTGTTTTTTTCTGCTTCTTCTTCTTCGTATTTTTCCATCTGGCTGTAATTTTCAACTTTTCAACATTGTCACACAAGTCTATGTACATCGGCAATCGTATGGGATTTTGGATTGAAGACACGCTGAACTATAACTGGAATTCCACGCGGTGAAGTATATGAAAATTCGAGGTATGGATCGATAATTAATTTTCAACGGAAGATTTAAGCACCGTCTAATTTGGTTTGCGGAATACAATAATTTTTTTTAAAGATTATTTGCTGTTAGTTTTTATTTTCATATTTACAAATACTTTACAGATTTTTTTTAAAGATAATTTGCGGTTTATTTTATTAATTCAATATTTACACATACCTATTTTAATTTTGTAAACTGCGTCTAAGGGGGGGTTATATATTTGAAATTTATTTTTTTATATTATTTTCTGCGCACGCACTTGAGCTCACGTGGTGTCCTATTTGCGTTAATTATTTTTTTTGGTTGGTATTGAACCGCACACCCCTTAGCGTCCGGTATTTTTGATACGTCCTACCTTTCATTTTGTTCTGTTAAATAGAAATAACTTATGAATTTTTGTTAGGCAAGCAGAAGCCGCATTTTTATATTATTTTTTTATTAAGCCTATGGTAAAGTTAAATAATATTGTAATATGTATTTATTTTCAACTATCTTGGGAATTTATTTATTAAAATTGACTAAATTCTAATCTGACAATTTCATTTATTTTTTTATTTATTCAGGTTGTATACTGTTACTTAGTATGTTAGTAGTAAACCTATTGGTAAGTTGGTGGTTTATTGAATAGCAACGTAGGGAAGGCTGTGGGCCAATTTACCTGGCGCCCCTGATATAACTTCGGATTTTTTTTGTTTTGTGGACCGCACGACCATCTCCACTGTTTTGTCTAGCCGCGAGCCATTCCCAGACTGTCACCGTATAGTACTTTTCTTTCCGGGTGTACGTCTGATTTATATTTGGTACATTTTGTAATTTTTTTATATAGATTCGGTTTTGTACGCCACATATTTTGGCGCCCAACGTGGGGCCCTTAATTAATTAACCGTTTTTTTGTCAACCCCTTGTGTAGATTCCTTTTAATTAGTTAACCTAACGTGTTTGGGCTTTAATTGACTAACTTTGATTTATTTACTTTACCACTGGTTTTGCACTTAGTAGTAGTCTTAGAACTTCGTGTTTAGTGGAAGTGTATGCCAAGAAGTGCTTACTAGTTTTTTTTTTGTGTGACGTGAAGTTGGAAGAAGCCAAAAATGGAACTTAAAAGAAGATACTTTGAAGTGGTGTTGTGGAACTTAGAAGAATTATGGATATATTAGGACTTTGAAATATTTCTATTTCAGTTGGAGTTCAAATTTATTTTTTTGAGAAGTTGGACTTCGAAATTCTACATTGTGGTTTAACTTAGTTATGTTAGGGAATGTAAAATCTTTTTTTGAGATTATGTTGTGACTTGTAATTTGTTCTGAAACAATGAAATTTTGAAAATCTTTGGTGAAATTTTATAGATTGAATAAAGCGACTATTACTTTTATTTTGCTTTTGGTTTGCTCCCATTAATAAAGTAAACTGTACCTGTGTGTTAATATTTTTACTTATATCTTGATTTTGTTTGAATATTTGCTCCTTTCGGTTGATACATTTTTTTTAAATTTTGAACTTTGGCAAGATGGTGCGAAAACTTGTACCCAACTACTTAAGGAAAGAGGAACTGGAATATGAACTCAAAATTCGTGGAGTGTCTACTGGCACTGTTGAGTCTATGAGGTCTAGTCTGTCTGATGCACTTAGTCGTGAGGCAGCAAATGAAAGCTTTAGATATCCTGAGCACCCATTCACCTTTTCACAGGATAAAACTGCAATCGAGACTAAACTTGCGGAGCTGAATACGGCTGTTGGAAAGTTTGCCGGAACTCCTACTTGTGCTGAGTCCTTGAGATTGCGGACACAGATTAACCATGTCTTGGGGAGAATTGATCTTATGGTATTGCCAACAGGTGACGATGCAGACGCAGCCCAGGTTGTTAAGTCAGACTTTCTTGCTGAGATTTTGAAGTTGTCACAGGATTTACATGATAAGCAGCATCCAATCGGATCTGGTTCGGTACCAGTAGCGCTCGATGTGATTTCGGTTTTAAATCAGTCTTTTCAGGCAGGGGTAGGACAAGTTCATGCTTCTTCTCCTGGAGCGATGTCACAAGCTGGTAATAATGTTTTTTCAGGGTCTGTCTCTAGTTTTTCTTCTGGGATGATACTTCCTCATAAATGGGGAATAGAAAAGTTTTCAGGTTCTGCTAGGGGTATGTCTATTTCTGCATTTTTTGAGATGGTGAATGAATTGAGTCTCGCTCGTCATGTACCAGATAGTATACTTTTGGAATCAGGTATAGATTTATTTTCGGATAAAGCCTATCAGTTTTATAAAGATGTTCGTCTACGTGTAGGGAGTTGGGCTGAATTAGTTGAAGAGTTTCGTAGGGAGTACCTGTCAGCTCACCATGGGGAAGCGCTTTTTGAAGAGCTTCGGAGGAGAACTCAGCATTCGTCTGAGACTATTGGAGTTTACTTGGCAATAATGAATAGTTACTTTAATCGCTTGCGTTGTCATGTTCCAGAGGAAGTTAAATTGTCTATAGTTATTAGGAATTTGCATCCGTTCTATCAAGATAGATTACGTGATCCTTTGCCAGCTACCTTGGAGGAACTTCGTGTTCTATGTCGCAGTATGGAGGAAAGACGTGATTGTATTAGGAACTATGTTGAACCGAATAGTAGGAAAATGAATACTTTGGAAAAGGACCTAGCTTATATCAGTGTGGATGCTGAAAGTTGTAGTAGTGTTAGTGAGGGTCCTGTTGCTTCATCCGAATCGGAGTCAGCTAGAGGAAAGTTTAGGACTTTAGTCTGTTATCGTTGTAATCAGTCAGGCCATAAGGCAGTAGGGTGTTTAATGAAGAAGGAGGCTGTTCACTGTTTTAAGTGTAAGAAAGAAGGGTTTACAGTCAGAACTTGTCCTTCGTGTAATTCGGGAAACGGAAGGAAGCGCACCTAACTGGTCGAAGAGGTGTTGCCGACGTTGACTCGACCAACCTACGTCCTATTTTAGACTTTATTTTACATCATTCCGAAGGAGATGAACGTCCATATTTGAAAGTTAAAGTCTTAGGAAAGGAAATTTTGGGATTATTGGATTCTGGTGCTTCAAAGACCATTGTAGGAAGAACTGGTTGGAAATTTTTACAAAACTTGGGTTTAGAGTTGGATACTTCGAAGAAGACCGTTTGTAGAGTGGCGAATGGTCAGATGTGTGAATCGTTGGGGGAATGTTTAGTACCTTTCATGGTTAGGGATCGCTTGCGTGTCTTGCCAGTATTAGTTATTTTGGACGTACCGCACATTCTGATTTTAGGATCTGATTTTTGGCGTGTTATGGGTATCGTTCCAGATTTGAGGCATAACGAATGGTATTTTTCGGACGCTCCAGCAATGGTAGGTTCAGTGGATCATCTCCGAGGTCAAACTATTTTGACCGATGCAGAGAAGTCGCAATTGGAGGAAGTTATTAATAGAAGTCGTGAACTAATGGGCACTTCTCTTGGTTGTACTGATGTCACTGAGCATGTGATTGTTTGTAAATCTGCACCCATAAAACAACGTTACTATCCTGTATCCCCAGTAATCCAAAGCCATATTGATAAAGAGCTAGAAGATATGTTGGCGAAAGGAGTAGTGGAGCGATCGAATAGTGCTTGGTCGTCCCCGATTCTCTTGGTGAAGAAAAAGGTTCCAGAAGGTGAAGAACCAAAATGGAGGTTCTGCGTAGACTATCGAAAGCTTAATGCCGCAACAGAGAGGGATGGCTACCCATTACCGTACATCTCTAATATTTTAAATAAATTGAAGAACGCGCATTATCTTTCCACCATAGACATTAAGTCGGCGTATTGGCAGGTACCTGTTGCTAAGGCTTCCAGGCCTTATACTGCTTTTACGGTTCCTGGTCGAGGTCTTTTTCAGTTTTGCAGAATGCCTTTTGGATTACATAATGCCCCGGCTACATGGCAGAGGTTGATAGATCGTGTCCTCGGTCCGGAGTTGGAACCCTATGTTTTTACTTACTTGGATGACGTGGTCATCGTGACAAAGTCTATTGAAGAACATGTAAGGATCTTAGAGGAAGTCTTTAGACGCTTGAGAGAAGCTAAGTTAACCGTTAGCTGGGATAAATGTCAATTTTGTAGACCGGAACTAAAGTATTTGGGTCATGTGGTTGATAGGAATGGACTACATGTTGATGGTGATAAGGTCAAGGCTATGCTACGTATCCCAACACCCACATCCGTCAAGGAAGTTCGTAGCATCATAGGCACATTTTCCTGGTATCGAAGATTTATTCCTTCCTTTGCGACACTACTAGCTCCAATTACAGCGATATTGAAGAAAGGAAGAAAATTCAATTGGACCCCGAGTTGTGAAGAATCTTTTCAGAAAATAAAAGAATGTCTAGTTTCTGCTCCGATACTTAATTGTCCTGACTACAATTTGCCTTTTGTTGTCCAATGTGATGCCTCAGGATATGGAGTGGGCGCCGTGTTATTGCAGCCAGGCCCGGATGGTGACGAAGTAATTAGTTTCCTGAGCAGATCACTAACGCGTCAAGAAAGGAATTTTTCCACGACGGAACGGGAATGTTTAGCTGTGTTATGGGCAGTCGAAAAACTGCGTCCTTATTTGGAGGGTGTTCCGTTTACGGTCGTGACTGATCACGCATCCCTCGTATGGCTTCAAAATTTGAAGGATCCTACTGGAAGATTAGCTCGATGGGCGGTAAGATTGCAACAATATGACTTTAAGATTGTGCATCGGAAAGGAAAAGAACATGTTGTCCCCGATTTGTTATCTCGGTCAGTTCCCGTGCTTGATATGGTTGAAGAGGTTGTACCGCTTCCTAGTGGTGATAGTTGGTATGATAAACTTTGTAGAAAAATCGAGTCTAATCCCTTGAAGTATCCTCAGTGGAGAATGTCTGGTGGCAAACTTTATAAATACATCCGTCCCAGTTATGGATTTTTGGTCGAGGAAGCGGACAATTGGAAGGAAGTCGTTCCTAAGGGTCAACGATTGGAAGTGCTGAAGTTGTGTCATGATAGTCCTTTAGCAGGTCATATGGGGATCCTGAAAACTTATAAGCGTATTAACGAGAAGTATTTTTGGCCGAAACTGCGGAGTGATGTGTCTCGTTACGTTGGACGTTGCTCACTGTGTGCCATGCATAAGGTGGAACAAGGTAAGCCCAAAGGCTTTATGACTCCTCAACCTAAAGCTACTCAACCATGGGAGATAGTAGCAACCGATCTTATGGGACCTTTTCCAAGATCAACTCAAGGCTATAAGTTTATCTTAGTGGTAATGGATGTGTTTAGTAAATTTTCTTTGGTATTTCCGTTGCGATCCTCAAAAGCCGTGCATGTCGTTAAGAAAATAGAAGAAGAAGTTTTCCTCGTATTTGGAGTTCCACGTCTGTTACTATGTGATAATGGTGTCCAGTATACTTCGGGTATTTTCAAGAAAATGATGGAAACCTATGGTGTCTCAGTTCGTTATAATGCGTTGTATCATCCACAGTGCAATCCATCTGAACGCTATAACCGAACCCTTAAAACAATGATGGCAACTTATATAGCTGACAACCATAAGAAGTGGGATGAAAATTTGGCCAAACTAGCATGTGCTACGCGCACTGCATACCACGAGTCGACTGGTCAAGATCCCTACTTCATAAATTTCGGTCGGAAGATGGTAGTGGATGGACGAGATTTTTCCCGAAAGGACAAACTCGGAGACCCGGAGGACGAAGTAGCTAAAATGGGATATAATCGATCGCGTGGACTCCAGGAATTATTTGTTGATGTTAGAAAACGTTTAGATAAAGCTTCGGCTAAGTGTGAGAAGACCTATAATCTACGGAGACGTCCAGAGGAATTTCAGCCCCATCAGTCAGTATGGCGGAGAAATTTTGTGTTGTCAGATGCCGCTAAATATTTCACGAAAAAGTTAGCTCCTAGATGGATAGGACCCTACTTCGTGAAGAAGAAAGTTTCCCCCTGGACATATAGTTTAGAGGATGAAAATGGCAAGGATCAAGGTATTTGGAATATTAAGGATTTAAGGATTAGTAACCCGACTGGTGATCCCGATAGGATTTAGGTCGGAGTAGAACGGACTAGCAAAGTTTTGTCTAGTCTAAGTAAATTCTTCTGAAATTGGTTGTATTTATTTTTTTTTTGTTGTGTCCGTGAAGGATGACTGAGTGTTGGCTATGATCGGTTCTTAGGATGTATTTGGTGGTCAACCGATTCGTTTTTTTTTGTGTTAGGTAGCCAATACGAAGTCGTAGGGTTGCGGTAGCCTTAATTTCTTTTGATTTATGGAATTGAATGTCACTTAGGTTTGGTCAGAAATATGTTGTCTTCGATGATATGGCGTTGGGATTTGTTTTGATGTTAGTAAGCCATTCTATTTAATTGGGATTTTTTCGAAGCCACATAATTATGTTTTGGTGAATCTTGTTGGATAATAGCTTAGTTTTGGATGATTCACTAAATTTCGTTGTATACGGATTTAAATTCTGGAAGACCTATCTCATTTTTATTTTAATGAACAATTGGAATTACACTACTGTTTCGGTAGATGTTTCTCGCAGTATCAGTAAGAGTGGAATGGTGGAGAGTTTCTTATGGACTCATGTTATGCGAGGTATAGTGAAGTACTAGCGATGCCCCAGAGCTGGGAGGTCGCGAATAAGGGCAACATCCAGTAACCGACCAAATCAGTGTTGTCAGATTGACGTTGGAATTTGAAACTATTCTACTTGATCTCATACGATGAGAGATGACTGTTGTGTGGAAGTGGAGTAAGTGTTGTAAGTAAGTTGTTGCTTTGTGCGTGTGGTTTGAGGTTGGTATGTCTTTCGTTGTCCAAGTACTTGCGCATGGTGAAGACGGTGTGGATGATGATTGTGTGGATTGTGTGGACTTCGCTCAGAGTTTAGGTAGTGTGTCGCTAGCGCGAGGGAAAATTTTCTTCGTCTAGTTTTTCCTCGTAAATTTTCCTCTGGGAAAGGGAGGTGTTGTTACGTTCCAAATTTAAAGTAGAAAGTCCCACCTCTATTTTATCAAAATTTAAATAATTCAGGACGTGTAAGAGCGGTTGCCTATAATATATTATAAGCAAGGTGGCGAAAATAAAATTAGTAATTTTCAAATAGGGGTAATGTCTGGCAAATTGTGCTGAAGTTAAGGGAACACGTCCTCTTTTTTGTGAAGAAACTAATTTAGATCGTTCTTTCTAGAGTTATCTTGGAAGAATTGGGATCATAAAATTGAAATTTTTGAATCTCGGTATTATTCGGTGACCTCCGTGTGTCAAGTTGTCAAGTGTTCGGAAAGACGACGGAAAGAAAGTGATTCCAGGTTTGAGAGTGTTACTGAAAGGTTGGGCTAGATTAAAAACGGCATTTTGTTTTTTTGCTTTTGCTGCTGTTCCATGTGGGATCTGGACTAGTCCGAACCGTGTGGATATTCAAGGGGATTTGCTGCCTTCGTGGAAGGGTTTTTTTGGAATATCCACAATTTCGCTAAAAAAAGCGGATCTACAGTACACGTGAATACCGGGAGTCGTATTTAGATCAAGAAATTAGCCTTAATCACGAGTCCAAATAGCCGGCTACGCTTCGGTCCAATTTGGGATATTTCAAACCCCTAATCTGGCTAAGAAGGGTGAGTGTTAGAACATTTCGTTTTTAATTAATTAAAAAGTTGTAGTTATTTTTTTATCCCATCTCTAAAAAGCTATTCACATTTTTATCAGTTTTCATACATTCAAGTTCGGAGACAAGTTTTTTTTTTGTATTGCTCCATTATCGCCAAAAGGCAGATAAACAAAGTGTTAAAATCAATATATTTATTTCCAAATAATTATTTTAGACACAGATGGTAATTAATGTTTTCTTGCTTCAGGGTTGGTTGGTTGGTTTGTTTGTTTTTTTCTGCTTCTTCTTCTTCGTATTTTTCCATCTGGCTGTAATTTTCAACTTTTCAACATTGTCACACAAGTCTATGTACATCGGCAATCGTATGGGATTTTGGATTGAAGACACGCTGAACTATAACTGGAATTCCACGCGGTGAAGTATATGAAAATTCGAGGTATGGATCGATAATTAATTTTCAACGGAAGATTTAAGCACCGTCTAATTTGGTTTGCGGAATACAATAATTTTTTTTAAAGATTATTTGCTGTTAGTTTTTATTTTCATATTTACAAATACTTTACAGATTTTTTTTAAAGATAATTTGCGGTTTATTTTATTAATTCAATATTTACACATACCTATTTTAATTTTGTAAACTGCGTCTAAGGGGGGGTTATATATTTGAAATTTATTTTTTTATATTATTTTCTGCGCACGCACTTGAGCTCACGTGGTGTCCTATTTGCGTTAATTATTTTTTTTGGTTGGTATTGAACCGCACACCCCTTAGCGTCCGGTATTTTTGATACGTCCTACCTTTCATTTTGTTCTGTTAAATAGAAATAACTTATGAATTTTTGTTAGGCAAGCAGAAGCCGCATTTTTATATTATTTTTTTATTAAGCCTATGGTAAAGTTAAATAATATTGTAATATGTATTTATTTTCAACTATCTTGGGAATTTATTTATTAAAATTGACTAAATTCTAATCTGACAATTTCATTTATTTTTTTATTTATTCAGGTTGTATACTGTTACTTAGTATGTTAGTAGTAAACCTATTGGTAAGTTGGTGGTTTATTGAATAGCAACGTAGGGAAGGCTGTGGGCCAATTTACCTGGCGCCCCTGATATAACTTCGGATTTTTTTTGTTTTGTGGACCGCACGACCATCTCCACTGTTTTGTCTAGCCGCGAGCCATTCCCAGACTGTCACCGTATAGTACTTTTCTTTCCGGGTGTACGTCTGATTTATATTTGGTACATTTTGTAATTTTTTTATATAGATTCGGTTTTGTACGCCACAGGTGTATTATGTTTGAGTTTTATTGTATGTTCGGTTAGATGTGTTGTTCCTTTAATTTGTTTAAATTTCTCCAATTCTGTTAGTAACAATTCCTGTAATTGTTTTTTTTTCGGTATTGTTTAGTGTAGTACTGATGTCGAGCTGCTCTCGTATTGGACTGTTCGTGAATTCCGGTATGTATGACGGAATATCTTCGGTCTGGTCGTCGGCCGCGGTATCGGTCGGTAGTTCGGTATATCTTCGGTCTGGTTGTCGACCGCGGTATCGGTCGGTAGTCGGTATATTTTCGGTCTGGTCTTCGACCGCGGTATCGGTCGGTAGTCGGTGGGTCGTTTTGTTATATATTTTGCTTCTCTGTTGGAGCGGATGTCTTGCGGTTGGTGTTTCGTTGACCCTGGAATTGGTCGGTATTCGGTTATTATCTGCATTGTACGATCTGGATCCGTGTTCTGTCCTGGTTGGGTATTGTTCTCTCCTTCTTACGCGATTTCTATTTAAGATGTTTGATAAATCAAGGCCCCATCTTGTTATTTCATGCATTCCCAGTACTACTTCTGAAGCTAGGTTTGGTAAAAAATGTAGCTTGGCTTTTCTCCAAACGTTGTCTATGGAACATTTTGCTGTAAAACAGATTTCTATGTTGCTGGTTTTTCCATCTGCCAGCGTGATCTTTAAAGCTTTTCTGTCGCTTTTTGTTCCACATTGTTCCAATATTTTTTTACCTTTTTGTCCTATAAACGAATTTTGGGCTCCTGTGTCTATTAGTGCTCTTAACTTTTTACCGTTGCTGAACGTTATCGTTGTGTGGGGTCGTTGATCTGTATAGTGTGCGTAGCTGGAGGTTGTTAGGGAGGACTCTAAATGCTGACTGGGCTGCCTCCTTCTTGTCCAGTCCTGTTGGAGTTTTACGGTCGGCTTCTACGTTGGCAGTTATTGGAAGTTGTTCCTCGGGTTCCGCAATGGCTGCAGAAGAGTACAGCGATAGCTCTGCAGTTTCTTCTGTTGTGGCCTCTGCGGCCGCATCTCCAACAACAAGTCTGTCTGTCGAAATTCTGTATTTTGTTATTATGACTATTTGCCTGTGTCCACTCACACCGTGTATTGTTTCTGTTGTATATTTCTTTTTGGACCATATCATATTCTTCCGCTAGTCTGATGATGTCCTGTGTTGACGATACGTCTTGCCTCTTTATATACAACTTGTATTTCGGGTTCATATTGGTGTATATCCTGTTTAGTTCTTCTTGGTGATTGAATTCACCATGTCTTCTGATCATTGTTTGAATATCAATGATGTAGTCTTTTACACCTTCGTTGTTTCGTTGGAGTCGGTTCCGGATTTGAGCTTCCAGAGATTGCGTGAGAACGGAGGAAACGAAGAAATTGCGGAAATCTTGTTCGAAGTCTTTTAATTCGTTCCAATATTTATTATTGTTTCTGTACCATAGTAATGCTTTCCCGTTTAATGTTTCTGGTAGAGCTTGTAAAACGTGGGTGTCTTGTAGGCCGTAAGCTGTCTGGAGTTCTTTCAACCGTTCTATGAATTCTATTGGGTCTCTTGAACCGTCAAAGTGTAACCCCCATTTGCGTACTATTTCCATCTTTCTTTGTCTGTCTTCCATCTGGTTTTCTTCTATTTCCTCTGGGTTTTGGCCTTTTTGAGATGGTGCTTTGATGATCGCAACTAATCTCGCTCTTAGCTCGCTGAAATTCCCTTCCGTCGGCTGTTCTCTGTTTGTTAATTCGGCTATAAGTTCGTCTTTCTTTAATAGGTACACCCAACTAACCTTCGACGTTTCCGGAGCGTCTGTCATTTTTGAACTGTGAATCACCTTGTCTTTGATTAAAATTTGAAATGTAGTACTGTCTCATAAAAATAAAATTCGGAATTCGGTCGGTATTATTGTTTAAAACGTATTTTTCTGCTCGGGCGCCATTTGTGACGTCCTCTCGTGGGAGTCACTATCCGGGTAGCTTTTAGACAGTCAGAGACAGAGTTCAAAATAAAAATAAAACTTTATTGTCTTCCTTAAATTAAATTGACAAAAATCTTATGTACATATTTACAATTTAGTTTAGTCTTCTCAGTACCTGGCCTATTTATTCAAATTAAGCTTGACCTTGTCATATGGAACTGGTCTTATCGGCAAACGAGTGTGTATCTGAAATTTTAGGGTAACGTTGTATCGATTTAATAACAGCGGACGATAGGTATAAAGAAAGGAAAGGAACTCAACACGTCCCTTAAGTGATTCGGGCTAATAGGACACTCCTCGACAGTCTCAACACGACTGTTTCAGAGTACGGGTAGTGAAAAGCTCAACACGCTTTTCGGGTAAAGACGGTAAAAGAAAAGGAAACAACTTGTGAACTCAACACGTCCGCAAGCCGGGGTAGGGAAGAGAGAACCTTCAGTCAACACCTGTCGATTCTGTCTCTGTGAGGAAATGTTGCTGTTTATATAGCGGAGCTTTGCCCTTTCTACTGTCGATACACTCCTACTTCATGGGTTGGTTCGCGCGCACGCTGGTTTAACGGTGATGGCTTGGACTCATCGTTACACCCCCTCTTCCTGGGGAAAAAAAAATTTTGGAACAAAATTTTTTTTTTATTTTTATTCCTTGCCAGGTACTTGGTTACAAATAAAAAAACTGCCTGTCGTAAGAGGCGACTAATAGGTAGGAGTCGAGAGGTGAAGAATGTATGTGTGTGTGCATGTGTGCGTGTTTGTGTGTGTGTGAGTGTATGTGTGTGTGCGTGTGTGCGTGCGTGTGTGCGTGTGTGAGTATGTGTGTGTGTTAGTTCGGCTTGCAGAAATAAGAACACGACCGAGGCAAGAAGGCCCTGCCTATCGTAAGAGGCGGCTAATAGGTAGGAGTCGAGAGGTGAAGAGTGTATGTGTGTGTGTGCGTGTGTGCGTGTGTGTGTGCGTGTGTGAGTATGTGTGTGTGTCCGTTCGGCTTGCAGAGATAAGAACACGGCCAAGGCAAGAAGGCCCTGCCTGTCGTAAGAGGCGACTAATAGGTAGGAGTCGAGAGGTGAAGAATGTATGTGTGTGTGCGTGTGTGCGTGTTTGTGTGTGTGTGAGTGTATGTGTGTGTGTGTGTGTGCGTGTGTGAGTATGTGTGTGTGTCCGTTCGTCTTGCAGAGATAAGAACACGGCCGAGGCAAAAAGGCCCTGCCTGTCGTGAGAGGCGAGTAATAGGTATGTGTGTGTGTCAGTGTGTGTGTGTCAGTGTGTGTGTGTGTGTCCGGTCGGCTCGCAGAGATGAGAACACGGCCGTGGCAAGAAGGCACTGCCTGTCGTTAAGAGGCGACTAATGGGTAGGAGTCGAGAGGTGAAGGGTGTATGTGTGTGTGTGCGTGTGTGCGTGTGTGTGCGTGTGTGTGTGTGTATGTGTGTGTGTCTGTTTGGCTTGCAGAGATAAGAATACGGCCGAGGCAAGAAGGCCCTGCCTCTTGTAAAGGGCGACTAATAAGTAGGAGTCGAGAGGTGAAGAGTGTATGTGTGTATGCGTGTGTGCGTGTGTGCGTGTGTGAGTATGTGTGTGTGTCCGTTCGGCTTGCAGAGATAAGAACACGGCCAAGGCAAGAAGGCCCTGCCTGTCGTAAGAGGCGACTAATAGGTAGGAGTCGAGAGGTAAAGAATGTATGTGTGTGTGCGTGTGTGCGTGTTTGTGTGTGTGTGAGTGTATGTGTGTGTGCGTGTGTGCGTGCGTGTGTGCGTGTGTGTGTGTGAGTGTGTGTGTGTATGTGTGTGTGTGTGTGTGTCCCTTCGCTCGCAGAGATAAGAAAAAAGCGGTGGCAAGAAGGCCATGCCTGTCGTAAGAGGAGAATAATGGGTAGGAGTCGAGAGGTGAAGAGTGTATGTGTGTGTGTGCGTGTGTGCGTGCGTGTGTGAGTGTGTATGTGTATGTGTGTGCGTGTGTTTGTAAGTGTGTGTGTGTGTGTGTGTATGTGTGTGTGTGTATCCCTTCGGCTCGCAGAGATAAGAAAACAGCCGTGACAAGAAGGCCATGCCTGTCGTAAGAGACGACTAATGGGTAGGAGTCAAGAGGTGAAGAGAGTATGTGTGTGTGTGCGTGTGTGTGTGAGTATGTGTGTGTATGTGTGTGTGTATCCCTTCGACTCGCAGAGATAAGAATACGTCCGTGGCAAGAAGGCCATGCTTGCTGTAAGGAGCGACTAATTGGTAGGAGTCGAGAGGTGAAGCGTGTATGTGTGTGTGTGTGTGTGTGTGTGCAAGTGTGTGGGTGTGTCCGTTCGGCTCGCTGAGATAGGAATACGTCTGTGGCAAGAAGGCCCTGCCTGTTTTAAGAGGCGACTAATGGATAGGAGTCGAGAGGTGGAGAGTGTGTGCGTGTGCGTGTGCGTGTGTGCGTGTATGCCTGTGTGCGTGTGTTTGTGTGTGCGTGTGTGTGTGTGTCCGTTCGGCTTGCAGAGATAAGAACACCGCCTTGGCAAGAAGGCTCTGCTTGTCGTAAGAGGCGACTAATGGGTAGGAGTCGAGAGGTGAAAAGTGTATGTGTGTGTAAGTGTGCGTGTGTGCGTGTGTGTGCGTGTGTGAGTGTGTGTGTGTGTGCATTTGTGTGTGTGAGTGTGTGTGTCCAGTCGGCTCGCTGAGATAAGAACACGGCCGTGGCAAAAAGGCCCTGCCTTTCGTTAAGAGGCGACTAATGGGTAGGAGTCGAGAGGTGAAGGGTGTATGTGTGTGTGTGCGTGTGTGCGTGTGTGTGCGTGTGTGTGTGTGTATGTGTGTGTGTCTGTTTGGCTTGCAGAGATAAGAATACGGCCGAGGCAAGAAGGCCCTGCCTCTTGTAAAGGGCGACTAATAAGTAGGAGTCGAGAGGTGAAGAGTGTATGTGTGTATGCGTGTGTGCGTGTGTGCGTGTGTGAGTATGTGTGTGTGTCCGTTCGGCTTGCAGAGATAAGAACACGGCCAAGGCAAGAAGGCCCTGCCTGTCGTAAGAGGCGACTAATAGGTAGGAGTCGAGAGGTGAAGAATGTATGTGTGTGTGCGTGTGTGCGTGTTTGTGTGTGTGTGTGAGTGTATGTGTGTGTGCGTGTGTGCGTGCGTGTGTGCGTGTGTGTGTGTGAGTGTGTGTGTGTATGTGTGTGTGTGTGTGTGTGTCCCTTCGCTCGCAGAGATAAGAAAAAAGCGGTGGCAAGAAGGCCATGCCTGTCGTAAGAGGAGAATAATGGGTAGGAGTCGAGAGGTGAAGAGTGTATGTGTGTGTGTGCGTGTGTGCGTGCGTGTGTGAGTGTGTATGTGTATGTGTGTGCGTGTGTTTGTAAGTGTGTGTGTGTGTGTGTGTATGTGTGTGTGTGTATCCCTTCGGCTCGCAGAGATAAGAAAACAGCCGTGACAAGAAGGCCATGCCTGTCGTAAGAGACGACTAATGGGTAGGAGTCAAGAGGTGAAGAGAGTATGTGTGTGTGTGCGTGTGTGTGTGAGTATGTGTGTGTATGTGTGTGTGTATCCCTTCGACTCGCAGAGATAAGAATACGTCCGTGGCAAGAAGGCCATGCTTGCTGTAAGGAGCGACTAATTGGTAGGAGTCGAGAGGTGAAGCGTGTATGTGTGTGTGTGTGTGTGTGTGCAAGTGTGTGGGTGTGTCCGTTCGGCTCGCTGAGATAGGAATACGTCTGTGGCAAGAAGGCCCTGCCTGTTTTAAGAGGCGACTAATGGATAGGAGTCGAGAGGTGGAGAGTGTGTGCGTGTGCGTGTGCGTGTGTGCGTGTATGCCTGTGTGCGTGTGTTTGTGTGTGCGTGTGTGTGTGTGTCCGTTCGGCTTGCAGAGATAAGAACACCGCCTTGGCAAGAAGGCTCTGCTTGTCGTAAGAGGCGACTAATGGGTAGGAGTCGAGAGGTGAAAAGTGTATGTGTGTGTAAGTGTGCGTGTGTGCGTGTGTGTGCGTGTGTGAGTGTGTGTGTGTGTGCATTTGTGTGTGTGAGTGTGTGTGTCCAGTCGGCTCGCTGAGATAAGAACACGGCCGTGGCAAAAAGGCCCTGCCTGTCGTAAGAGGCGTGTGCGTGTGTGTGCGTGTGTGAGTCTGTGTGTGTATTTGTGTGTGTGAGTGTGTGTGTCCAGTCGGCTCGCAGAGATAAGAATACGGCCGAGGCAAGAAGGCCCTGCCTCTTGTATGGGGCGACTAATAGGTAGGAGTCGAGAGGTGAATAGTGTATGTGTGTGTGTGCGTGTGTGGGTGTGTGTGTGTTTATGCGTGTGTAAGTGTGTGTGTATGTATGTGTGTGTCCATTCGGCTCGCAGAGATTAGAATACGGCCGAGGCAAGAAGGCCCTGCCTGTCGTAAGTAGCGACTAATGGGTAGGAGTCGAGAGGTGAAGAGTGTATGTGTGTGTGTGCGTGTGTGCGTGTGTGTGTGCGTGTGTGAGTGTGTGTGTGTGTCCGGTCGTCTCGCAGAGATAAGAACACGGCAGTGGCAAGAAGGCCCTGCCTGTCGTAAGAGGCGACTAATGGATAGGAATCGAGAGGTGGAGAATGTGTGCGTGTGCGTGTGTGCGTGTGTGCGTGTGTGCCTTTGTGCGTGTGTTTGTGTGTGCGTGTGTGTGTGTATCCGTTCGGCTTGCAGAGATAAGAACACGGCCGTGGCAAGAAGTCCCTGCCTGTCGTAAGAGGCGACTAATGGGATGGAGTCGAGAGGTGAAGAGGGTACGTGAGGGTGTGCGTGTGTGGGTGTGTGTGTGTTTGTGCGTGTGTAAGTGTGTGTGTGTATGTTTGTGTGTGTCCATTCGGCTCGCAGAGATTAGAATACGGCAGAGTAATAAGTAGGAGTCGAGAGGTGAAGAGTGTATGTGTGTGTGTGCTTGTGTGCGTGTGTGTGCGTGTGTGAGTATGTGTGTGTGTTAGTTCGGCTTGCAGAAATAAGAACACGACCGAGGCAAGAAGGCCCTGCCTATCGTTAGAGGCGACTAATAGGTAGGAGTCGAGAGGTGAAAGTGTATGTTTGTGTGCGTGTGTGAGTATGTGTGTGTGTCCGTTCGGATTGCAGTGATAAGAACACGGCCAAGGCAAGAAGGCCCTGCCTATCGTAAGAGGCGACTAATAGGTAGGAGTCGAGAGGTGAAGAATGTATGTGTGTGTGCGTGTGTGCGTGTTTGTGTGTTTGTGAGTGTGTGTGTATGTGTGTGTGTCCCTTCGGCTTGCAGAGATAAGAACACGGCCGAGGCAAGAAGGCCCTGCCTGTCGTGAGAGACGACTAATAGGTAGGAGTCGAGAGGTGAAGAATGTATGTGTGTGTGCGTATGTGCGTGTTTGTGTGTGTGTGAGTGTATGTGTGTGTGCGTGTGTGCGTGCGTGTGTGCGTGTGTGTGTGTGTGAGTGTGTGTGTGTATGTGTGTGTCCGTTCGGCTTGCAGAGATAAAAACACGGCCGTGGCAAGAAGTACCTGCCTGTCGTAAGAGGTAATAATGGGTAGGAGTCGAGAGGTGAAGAGTGTGTGCGTGTGCGTGTGCGTCTGCGTGTGCGTGTGTGTGTGTGCGTGTGTGTGTGTGTGTGTGTCCGTTCTGCTTGCAGAGATAAGAACACGGCCGTGGCAAAAAGTCCATGCCTGTCGTAAGAGGGGAATAATGGGTAGGAGTCGAGAGGTGAAGAGTGTATGTGTGTGTGTGCGTGTGTGCGTGCGTGTGTGCGTGTATGCGTGTGTGTGTGTGAGTGTGTGTGTGTCAGTTCGGCTCGCAGAGATAAGAACACGGCCGTGGCAAGAAGTCCCTGCCTGTCGTAAGAGGCGACTAATGGGTAGGAGTCGAGAGGTGAAGAGGGTACGTGAGTGTGTGCGTGTGTGGGTGTGTGTTTGTTTGTGCGTGTGTAAGTGTGTGTGTGTATGTTTGTGTGTGTCCATTCTGCTCGCAGAGATTAGAATACGGCAGAGGCAAGAAGGCCATGCCTGTCGTAAGAGGCGACTAATGGGTAGGAGTCGAGAGGTGAAGAGTGTATTTGTGTGTGTGCGTGTGTGCCTGCGTGTGTGTGTGAGTGTGTATGTGTCCGTTCGGCTTGCAGAGATAAGAATACGGCCGAGGCAAGAAGGCCCTGCCTGTCGTAAGTGGCGACTAATTGGTAGGAGTCGAGAGGTGAAAAGTGTTTTTGTGTGTGTGCGTGTGTGTGCGTGTGTGCGTGCTTGTGTGTGTGTGAGTGTGTATGTGTCCGTTCGGCTTGCAGAGATAAAAATACGGCCGAGGCAAGAAGGCCATGCCTGTCGTAAGAGGCAACCAATGGGTAGGAGTCGAGAGGTGAAAAGTGTTTTTGTGTGTGTGCGTGTGTGTGCGTGTGTGCGTGCTTGTGTGTGTGTAAGTGTGTATGTGTCCGTTCGGCTTGCAGAGATAAGAATACGGCCGAGGAAAGAAGGCCCTGCCTGTCGTAAGTGGCGACTAATTGGTAGGAGTCGAGAGGTGAAGAGTGTGTGTGTGTGTGTGTGTGCGTGTGTGGGTGTGTGTGTGTGTTTGTGCGTGTGTAAGTGTGTGTGTGTATGTATGTGTGTGTCCATTCGGCTCGCAGAGATTAGAATACAGCCGAGGCAAGAAGGCCATGCCTGTCGTAAGAGGCAACTAATGGGTAGGAGTCGAGAGGTGAAAAGTGTTTTTGTGTGTGTGCGTGTCGGTCGGCTCGCAGTGATAAGGACACGTCTGTGCCAAGAAGGCCCTGCCTGTCGTAAGCGGCGACTAATGCGTAGGAGTCGAGAGGTGAAGAGTGTATATGTGTAAGTGCGTGTGAGCGTGTGTGTGCGTGTGTGAGTGTGTGTGTGTGTCCGGTCGGCTCTCAGAGATAAGAACACGGCCGTGGCAAGAAGGCCCTGCCTATCGTAAGAGGCGACTAATGGGTAGGAGTCGAGAGGTGAAGAGTGTATGTGTGTGTGAGTGTGCGTGTGTGTGCGTGTGTGAGTGTGTGTGTGTATTTGTGTGTGTGAGTGTGTGTGTGTCCAGTCGGCTCGCAGAGATAAGAACACGGCCGTGGCAAGAAGGCCCTGCCTATCGTAAGAGGCGACTAATGGGTAGGAGTCGAGAGGTGAAGAGTGTATTTGTGTGTGAGTGTGCGTGTGTGCGTGTGTGTGCGTGTGTGAGTGTGTGTGTATTTGTGTGTGTGAGTGTGTGTGTCCAGTCGGCTCGCAGAGATAAGAACACGGCCGTGGCAAGAAGGCCCTGCCTGTCGTAAGAGGCGACTAATGGGAGGAGTCGAGTGGTGAAGAGTGTATATGTGTGTGCGTATGTGCGTGTGTGTGCGTGTGAGAGTGTGTGTGTATGTGTGTGTGTGTCCATTCGGCTTGCAGAGATAAGAGCACGACCAAGGCAAGAAGGCCCTGCCTATCGTAAGAGCCGACTAATAGGTAGGAGTCAAGAGGTGAAGAGTGTATGTGTGTGTGTGCGTGTGTGCGTGTGTGTGTGAGTATGTGTGTGTATGTGTGTGTATGTGTGTGTATCCCTTCGGCTCGCAGAGATAAGCATACGTCCGTGGCAAGAAGGCCATGCTTGCTGTAAGGAGCGACTAATGGGTAGGAGTCGAGAGGTGAAGCGTGTGTGCGTGTGCGTGTGCGTGCGTGTGCGTGTGTAAGTGTGTGTGTATGTGTGTGTGTCTGTTTGGCTTGCAGAGATAAGAATACGGCCAAGGCAAGAAGGCCCTGCCTCTTGTAATGGGCGACTAATAAGTAGGAGTCGAGAGGTGAAGAGTGTATGTGTGTGTGGTGTATGTGTGTGTGTGTGCGTGTGTGCGAGTGTGTGTGCGTGTGAGTATGTGTGTGTGTTAGTTCAACTTGCAGAAATAAGAACACGACCGAGGCAAGCAGGCCCTGCCTATCGTAAGAGGCGACTAATAGGTAGGAGTCGAGAGGTGAAGAGTGTTTGTGTGTGTGTGCGTGTGTGCGTGTGTGTGTGCGTGTGTGAGTATGTGTGTGTGTCCGTTTGGCTTGCAGAGATAAGAACACGGCCAAGGCAAGAAGGCCCTGCCTGTCGTAAGAGGCGACTAATAGGTAGGAGTCGAGAGGTGAAGAATGTATGTGTATGTGCGTGTGTACGTGTTTGTGTGTGTGTGAGTGTATGTGTGTGTGCGTGTGTGCGTGTGTGAGTATGTGTGTGTGTGTCCGTTCGTCTTGCAGAAATAAGAACACGGCCGAGGCAAGAAGGCCCTGCCTGTCGTGAGAGGCGACTAATAGGTAGGATTAGAGAGATGAAGAATGTATGTGTGTGTGCGTGTGTGCGTGTTTGTGTGTGTGTGAGTGTATGTGTGTGTGCGTGTAGGCGTGCGTGTGTGCGTGTGTGTGTGTGAGTGTGTGTGTGTATGTGTGTGTGTGTGTGTCCCTTCGCTCGCAGAGATAAGAAAAAAGCGGTGGCAAGAAGGCCATGCCTGTCGTAAGAGGCGACTTATGGATAGGAGTCGAGAGGTGGAGAGTATGTGCGTGTGCGTGTGCGTGTGCGTGTGCGTGTGCGTGTGTGTGTGTGTGCGTGTGTGTGTGTGTCCGTTTGGCTTGCAGAGATAAGAACACGGCCGTGGCAAGTTGTCCCTGCCTGTCGTAAGAGGAGAATAATGGGTAGGAGTCGAGAGGTGAAGAGTGTATGTGTGTGTGTGCGTGTGTGCGTGCGTGTGTGAGTGTGTGTGTGTATGTGTGTGTGTCTGTTTGGCTTGCAGAGATAAGAATACGGCCGAGGCAAGAAGGCCTTGCCTCTTGTAAGGGGCGACTAATAAGTAGGAGTCGAGAGGTGAAGAGTGTATGTGTGTATGCGTGTGTGCGTGTGTGTGCGTGTGTGAGTATGTGTGTGTGTTAGTTCGGCTTGCAGAGATAAGAGCACGACCGAGGCAAGAAAGCCCTGCCTATCGTAAGAGGCGACTAATAGGTAGGAGTCGAGAGGTGAAGAGTGTATGTGTGTGTGTGCGTGTGTGCGTGTATGTGTGCGTGTGTGAGTGTGTGTGTCCGGTCGGTTCGCAGTGATAAGGACACGTCCGTGCCAAGAAGGCCCTGCCTGTCGTAAGCGGCGACTAATTGGTAGGAGTCGAGAGGTGAAAAGCGTTTTTGTGTGTGTGCGTGTGTGTGCGTGTGTGCGTGCTTGTGTGTGTGAGTGTGTATGTGTCCCTTCCGCTTGCAGAGATAAGAATACGGCCGAGGCAAGAAGGCCCTGCCTGTCGTAAGTGGCGACTTATTGGTAGGAGTCGAGAGGTGAAGAGTGTATGTGTGTGTGTGTGCGTGTGTGGGTGTGTGTGTGTTTGTGCGTGTGTAAGTGTGTGTGTATGTATGTGTGTGTCCATTCGGCTCGCAGAGATTAGAATACGGCCGAGGCAAGAAGGCCATGCCTGTCGTAAGAGGCAACTAATGGGTAGGAGTCGAGAGGTGAAAAGTGTTTTTGTGTGTGTGCATGTGTGTGCGTGTGTGCGTGCTTGTGTGTGTGAGTGTGTATGTGTCCGTTCGGCTTGCAGAGATAAGAATACGGCCGAGGCAAGAATGCCCTGCCTGTCGTAAGTGGCGACTAATTGGTAGGAGTCGAGAGGTGAAGAGTATATGTGTGTGTGTGCGTGTGTGCGTGGGTGTGTGCGTGTGTGAGTGTGTGTGTGGTCGGCTCGCAGTGATAAGGACACGTCCGTGCCAAGAAAGCCCTGCCTGTCGTAAGCGGCGACTAATGCGTAGGAGTCGAGAGGTGAAGAGTGTATGTGTGTAAGTGCGTGTGAGTGTGTGTGTGCGTGTGTGAGTGTGTGTGTGTGTGTCCGGTCGGCTCTCAGATATAAGAACACGGCCGTGGCAAGAAGGCCCTGCCTGTCCTAATAGGCGACTAATGGGTAGGGGTCGAGAGGTGAAGAGTGTAAGTGTGTGTGAGTGTGCGTGTGTGTGCGTGTGTGAGTGTGTGTGTGTATTTGTGTGTGTGAGTGTGTGTGTGTCCAGTCGGCTCGCAGAGATAAGAACACGGCCGTGGCAAGAAGGCCCTGCCTGTCGTAAGAGGCGACTAATGGGTAGGAGTCGAGAGGTGAAGAGTGTATTTGTGTGTGAGTGTGCGTGTGTGCGTGTGTGTGCGTGTGTGAGTGTGTGTGTGTGTATTTATGTGTGTGAGTTTGTGTGTACAGTCGGCTCGCAGAGATAAGAACACGGCCGTGGCAAGAAGGCCCTGCCTGTCGTAAGAGGCGACTAATGGGTAGGAGTCGAGTGGTGAAGAGTGTATATGTGTGTGCGTATGTGCGTGTGTGTGCGTGTGAGAGTGTGTGTGTATGTGTGTGTGTCTATTCGGCTTGCAGAGATAAGAGCACGACCGAGGCAAGAAGGCCCTGCCTATCGTAAGAGCCGACTAATAGGTAGGAGTCAAGAGGTGAAGAGTGTATGTGTGTGTGTGCGTGTATGCGTGTGTGTGAGTATGTGTGTGTATGTGTGTGTGTATGTGTGTGTGTATCCCTTCGGCTCGCAGAGATAAGCATACGTCCGTGGCAAGAAGGCCATGCTTGCTGTAAGGAGCGACTAATGGGTAGGAGTCGAGAGGTGAAGCGTGTATGTGTGTGTGTGTGTATGTGTGCAAATGTGTGTGTGTGTGTCCGTTCGGTTTGCAGAGATAGGTATACGTCCGTGGCAAGAAGGCCCTGCCTGTCTTAAGAGGCGACTAATGGATAGGAGTCGAGAGGTGAAGAGTGTGTGCGTGTGCGTGTGCGTGCGTGTGCGTGTATAAGTGTGTGTGTATGTGTGTGTGTCTGTTTGGCTTGCAGAGATAAGAATACGGCCAAGGCAAGAAGGCCCTGCCTCTTGTAATGGGCGACTAATAAGTAGGAGTCGAGAGGTGAAGAGTGTATGTGTGTGTGTGCGTGTGTGCGTGTGTGTGTGCGTGTGTGAGTATGTGTGTGTGTTAGTTCAACTTGCAGAAATAAGAACACGACCGAGGCAAGCAGGCCCTGCCTATCGTAAGAGGCGACTAATAGGTAGGAGTCGAGAGGTGAAGAGTGTTTGTGTGTGTGTGCGTGTGTGCGTGTGTGTGTGCGTGTGTAAGTATGTGTGTGTGTCCGTTTGGCTTGCAGAGATAAGAACACGGCCAGGGCAAGAAGGCCCTGCCTGTCGTAAGAGGCGACTAATAGGTAGGAGTCGAGAGGTGAAGAATGTATGTGTGTGTGCGTGTGTACGTGTTTGTGTGTGTGTGAGTGTATGTGTGTGTGCGTGTGTGCGTGTGTGAGTATGTGTGTGTGTGTCCGTTCGTCTTGCAGAAATAAGAACACGGCCGAGGCAAGAAGGCACTGCCTGTCGTAAGTGGCGACTAATTGGTAGGAGTCGAGAGGTGAAGAGTGTATGTGTGTGTGTGCGTGTTTGCGTGTGTGTGCGTGTGTGCGTGCGTGTGTGTGTGAGTGTGTGTGTGTCCGTTCGTCTTGCAGAAATAAGAATACGGCCGAGGCAAGAAGGCCCTGCCTGTCGTAAGTGGCGACTAATGGGTAGGAGTCGAGAGGTGAAGAGTGTATGTGTGTGTGTGCGTGTGTGCGTGTATGTGTGCGTGTGTGAGTGTGTGTGTCCGGTCGGTTCGCAGTGATAAGGACACGTCCGTGCCAAGAAGGCCCTGCCTGTCGTAAGCGGCGACTAATTGGTAGGAGTCGAGAGGTGAAAAGTGTTTTTGTGTGTGTGCGTGTGTGTGCGTGTGTGCGTGCTTGTGTGTGTGAGTGTGTATGTGTCCCTTCGGCTTGCAGAGATAAGAATACGGCCGAGGCAAGAAGGCCCTGCCTGTCGTAAGTGGCGACTTATTGGTAGGAGTCGAGAGGTGAAGAGTGTATGTGTGTGTGTGCGTGTGTGCGTGGGTATGTGCGTCTGTGAGTGTGTGTGTCCGGTCGGCTCGCAGTGATAGGGACACGTCCGTGCCAAGAAAGCCCTGCCTGTCGTAAGCGGCGACTAATGCGTAGGAGTCGAGAGGTGAAGAGTGTATGTGTGTAAGTGCGTGTGAGCGTGTGTGTGCGTGTGTAAGTGTGTGTGTGTGTGTCCGGTCGGCTCTCAGATATAAGAACACGGCCGTGGCAAGAAGGCCCTGCCTGTCCTAATAGGCGACTAATGGGTAGGGGTCGAGAGGTAAAGAGTGTAAGTGTGTGTGAGTGTGCGTGTGTGTGCGTGTGTGAGTGTGTGTGTGTATTTGTGTGTGTGAGTGTGTGTGTGTCCAGTCGGCTCGCAGAGATAAGAACACGGCCGTGGCAAGAAGGTCCTGCCTGTCGTAAGAGGCGACTAATGGATATTAGTCGAGAGGTGGAGAGTGTGTGCGTGTGCGTGTACGTGTGCGTGTGTGCGTGTGTGCCTGTGTGCGTGTGTTTGTGTGTGCGTGTGTGTGTGTCCGTTCGGCTTGCAGAGATAAGAACACGGCCGTGGCAAGAAGTCCCTGCCTGTCGTAAGAGGGGAATAATGGGTAGGAGTCGAGAGGTAAAGAGTGTATGTGTCTTTGTGTGTGTGCGTGTGTTTGTGCGTGTGTGACTATGTGTGTGTATGTGTGTGTGTGTGTGTCCGTTTGGCTTCCAGAGATAAGAATACGGCCGAGGCAAGAAGGCCCTGCCTGTCTTAAGAGGCGACTAATGGATATTAGTCGAGAGGTGGAGAGTGTGTGCGTGTGCGTGTACGTGTGCGTGTGTGCGTGTGTGCCTGTGTGCGTGTGTTTGTGTGTGCGTGTGTGTGTGTGTCCGTTCGGCTTGCAGAGATAAGAACACGGCCGTGGCAAGAAGTCCCTGCCTGTCGTAAGAGGGGAATAATGGGTAGGAGTCGAGAGGTGAAGAGTGTATGTGTGTGGGTGCGTGTGTGCGTGTGTGTGTGCGTGTGTGAGTATGTGTGTGTGTCCGTTCGGCATGCAGAGATAAGTACACGGCCGATGCAAGAAGGCCCTGCCTGTCGTGAGAGACGACTAATAGGTAGGAGTCGAGAGGTGAAGAATGTATGTGTGTGTGCGTATGTGCGTGTTTGTGTGTGTGTGTGAGTGTATGTGTGTGTGCGTGTGTGCGTGCGTGTGTGCGTGTGTGTGTGTGAGTGTGTGTGTGTGTGTATGTGTGTGTGCGTTCGGCTTGCAGAGATAAGAACACGGCCGTGGCAAGAAGTACCTGCCTGTCGTAAGAGGAGAATAATGGGTAGGAGTCGAGAGGTGAAGAGTGTATGTGTCTTTGTGTGTGTGCGTGTGTTTGTGCGTGTGTGACTATGTGTGTGTATGTGTGTGTGTGTGTCCGTTTGGCTTGCAGAGATAAGAATACGGCCGAGGCAAGAAGGCCCTGCCTGTCTTAAGAGGCGACTAATGGATATTAGTCGAGAGGTGGAGAGTGTGTGCGTGTGCGTGTACGTGTGCGTGTGTGCGTGTGTGCCTGTGTGCGTGTGTTTGTGTGTGCGTGTGTGTGTGTCCGTTCGGCTTGCAGAGATAAGAACACGGCCGTGGGAAGAAGTCCCTGCCTGTCGTAAGAGGGGAATAATGGGTAGGAGTCGAGAGGTGAAGAGTGTATGTGTGTGGGTGCGTGTGTGCGTGTGTGTGTGCGTGTGTGAGTATGTGTGTGTGCGTGTGTGCGTGTGTGTGTGTGTGTGAGTGTGTGTGTGGTCGGCTCGCAGTGATAAGGACACGTCCGTGCCAAGAAAGCCCTGCCTGTCGTAAGCGGCGACTAATGCGTAGGAGTCGAGAGGTGAAGAGTGTATGTGTGTAAGTGCGTGTGAGTGTGTGTGTGCGTGTGTGAGTGTGTGTGTGTGTGTCCGGTCGGCTCTCAGATATAAGAACACGGCCGTGGCAAGAAGGCCCTGCCTGTCCTAATAGGCGACTAATGGGTAGGGGTCGAGAGGTGAAGAGTGTATGTGTGTGGGTGCGTGTGTGCGTGTGTGTGTGCGTGTGTGAGTATGTGTGTGTGTCCGTTCGGCATGCAAAAATAAGTACACGGCCGATGCAAGAAGGCCCTGCCTGTCGAGAGAGACGACTAATAGGTAGGAGTCGAGAGGTGAAGAATGTATGTGTGTGTGCGTATGTGCGTGTTTGTGTGTGTGTGAGTGTATGTGTGTGTGCGTGTGTGCGTGTGTGTGTGTGTGTGAGTGTGTGTGTGGTCGGCTCGCAGTGATAAGGACACGTCCGTGCCAAGAAAGCCCTGCCTGTCGTAAGCGGCGACTAATGCGTAGGAGTCGAGAGGTGAAGAGTGTATGTGTGTAAGTGCGTGTGAGTGTGTGTGTGCGTGTGTGAGTGTGTGTGTGTGTGTCCGGTCGGCTCTCAGATATAAGAACACGGCCGTGGCAAGAAGGCCCTGCCTGTCCTAATAGGCGACTAATGGGTAGGGGTCGAGAGGTGAAGAGTGTATGTGTGTGGGTGCGTGTGTGCGTGTGTGTGTGCGTGTGTGAGTATGTGTGTGTGTCCGTTCGGCATGCAAAAATAAGTACACGGCCGATGCAAGAAGGCCCTGCCTGTCGAGAGAGACGACTAATAGGTAGGAGTCGAGAGGTGAAGAATGTATGTGTGTGTGCGTATGTGCGTGTTTGTGTGTGTGTGAGTGTATGTGTGTGTGCGTGTGTGCGTGGGTGTGTGCGTGTGTGAGTGTGTGTGTGGTCGGCTCGCAGTGATAAGGACACGTCCGTGCCAAGAAAGCCCTGCCTGTCGTAAGCGGCGACTAATGCGTAGGAGTCGAGAGGTGAAGAGTGTATGTGTGTAAGTGCGTGTGAGTGTGTGTGTGCGTGTGTGAGTGTGTGTGTGTGTGTGTCCGGTCGGCTCTCAGATATAAGAACACGGCCGTGGCAAGAAGGCCCTGCCTGTCCTAATAGGCGACTAATGGGTAGGGGTCGAGAGGTGAAGAGTGTAAGTGTGTGTGAGTGTGCGTGTGTGTGCGTGTGTGAGTGTGTGTGTGTATTTGTGTGTGTGAGTGTGTGTGTGTCCAGTCGGCTCGCAGAGATAAGAACACGGCCGTGGCAAGAAGGCCCTGCCTGTCGTAAGAGGCGACTAATGGGTAGGAGTCGAGAGGTGAAGAGTGTATTTGTGTGTGAGTGTGCGTGTGTGCGTGTGTGTGCGTGTGTGAGTGTGTGTGTGTATTTATGTGTGTGAGTTTGTGTGTACAGTCGGCTCGCAGAGATAAGAACACGGCCGTGGCAAGAAGGCCCTGCCTGTCGTAAGAGGCGACTAATGGGTAGGAGTCGAGTGGTGAAGAGTGTATATGTGTGTGCGTATGTGCGTGTGTGTGCGTGTGAGAGTGTGTGTGTATGTGTGTGTGTCTATTCGGCTTGCAGAGATAAGAGCACGACCGAGGCAAGAAGGCCCTGCCTATCGTAAGAGCCGACTAATAGGTAGGAGTCAAGAGGTGAAGAGTGTATGTGTGTGTGTGCGTGTATGCGTGTGTGTGAGTATGTGTGTGTATGTGTGTGTGTATGTGTGTGTGTATCCCTTCGGCTCGCAGAGATAAGCATACGTCCGTGGCAAGAAGGCCATGCTTGCTGTAAGGAGCGACTAATGGGTAGGAGTCGAGAGGTGAAGCGTGTATGTGTGTGTGTGTGTGTATGTGTGCAAATGTGTGTGTGTGTGTCCGTTCGGTTTGCAGAGATAGGTATACGTCCGTGGCAAGAAGGCCCTGCCTGTCTTAAGAGGCGACTAATGGATAGGAGTCGAGAGGTGAAGAGTGTGTGCGTGTGCGTGTGCGTGCGTGTGCGTGTATAAGTGTGTGTGTATGTGTGTGTGTCTGTTTGGCTTGCAGAGATAAGAATACGGCCAAGGCAAGAAGGCCCTGCCTCTTGTAATGGGCGACTAATAAGTAGGAGTCGAGAGGTGAAGAGTGTATGTGTGTGTGTGCGTGTGTGCGTGTGTGTGTGCGTGTGTGAGTATGTGTGTGTGTTAGTTCAACTTGCAGAAATAAGAACACGACCGAGGCAAGCAGGCCCTGCCTATCGTAAGAGGCGACTAATAGGTAGGAGTCGAGAGGTGAAGAGTGTTTGTGTGTGTGTGCGTGTGTGCGTGTGTGTGTGCGTGTGTAAGTATGTGTGTGTGTCCGTTTGGCTTGCAGAGATAAGAACACGGCCAGGGCAAGAAGGCCCTGCCTGTCGTAAGAGGCGACTAATAGGTAGGAGTCGAGAGGTGAAGAATGTATGTGTGTGTGCGTGTGTACGTGTTTGTGTGTGTGTGAGTGTATGTGTGTGTGCGTGTGTGCGTGTGTGAGTATGTGTGTGTGTGTCCGTTCGTCTTGCAGAAATAAGAACACGGCCGAGGCAAGAAGGCACTGCCTGTCGTAAGTGGCGACTAATTGGTAGGAGTCGAGAGGTGAAGAGTGTATGTGTGTGTGTGCGTGTTTGCGTGTGTGTGCGTGTGTGCGTGCGTGTGTGTGTGAGTGTGTGTGTGTCCGTTCGGCTTGCAGAGATAAGAATACGGCCGAGGCAAGAAGGCCCTGCCTGTCGTAAGTGGCGACTAATGGGTAGGAGTCGAGAGGTGAAGAGTGTATGTGTGTGTGTGCGTGTGTGCGTGTATGTGTGCGTGTGTGAGTGTGTGTGTCCGGTCGGTTCGCAGTGATAAGGACACGTCCGTGCCAAGAAGGCCCTGCCTGTCGTAAGCGGCGACTAATTGGTAGGAGTCGAGAGGTGAAAAGTGTTTTTGTGTGTGTGCGTGTGTGTGCGTGTGTGCGTGCTTGTGTGTGTGAGTGTGTATGTGTCCCTTCGGCTTGCAGAGATAAGAATACGGCCGAGGCAAGAAGGCCCTGCCTGTCGTAAGTGGCGACTTATTGGTAGGAGTCGAGAGGTGAAGAGTGTATGTGTGTGTGTGCGTGTGTGCGTGGGTATGTGCGTCTGTGAGTGTGTGTGTCCGGTCGGCTCGCAGTGATAGGGACACGTCCGTGCCAAGAAAGCCCTGCCTGTCGTAAGCGGCGACTAATGCGTAGGAGTCGAGAGGTGAAGAGTGTATGTGTGTAAGTGCGTGTGAGCGTGTGTGTGCGTGTGTAAGTGTGTGTGTGTGTGTCCGGTCGGCTCTCAGATATAAGAACACGGCCGTGGCAAGAAGGCCCTGCCTGTCCTAATAGGCGACTAATGGGTAGGGGTCGAGAGGTAAAGAGTGTAAGTGTGTGTGAGTGTGCGTGTGTGTGCGTGTGTGAGTGTGTGTGTGTATTTGTGTGTGTGAGTGTGTGTGTGTCCAGTCGGCTCGCAGAGATAAGAACACGGCCGTGGCAAGAAGGTCCTGCCTGTCGTAAGAGGCGACTAATGGATATTAGTCGAGAGGTGGAGAGTGTGTGCGTGTGCGTGTACGTGTGCGTGTGTGCGTGTGTGCCTGTGTGCGTGTGTTTGTGTGTGCGTGTGTGTGTGTCCGTTCGGCTTGCAGAGATAAGAACACGGCCGTGGCAAGAAGTCCCTGCCTGTCGTAAGAGGGGAATAATGGGTAGGAGTCGAGAGGTAAAGAGTGTATGTGTCTTTGTGTGTGTGCGTGTGTTTGTGCGTGTGTGACTATGTGTGTGTATGTGTGTGTGTGTGTGTCCGTTTGGCTTCCAGAGATAAGAATACGGCCGAGGCAAGAAGGCCCTGCCTGTCTTAAGAGGCGACTAATGGATATTAGTCGAGAGGTGGAGAGTGTGTGCGTGTGCGTGTACGTGTGCGTGTGTGCGTGTGTGCCTGTGTGCGTGTGTTTGTGTGTGCGTGTGTGTGTGTGTCCGTTCGGCTTGCAGAGATAAGAACACGGCCGTGGCAAGAAGTCCCTGCCTGTCGTAAGAGGGGAATAATGGGTAGGAGTCGAGAGGTGAAGAGTGTATGTGTGTGGGTGCGTGTTTGCGTGTGTGTGTGCGTGTGTGAGTATGTGTGTGTGTCCGTTCGGCATGCAGAGATAAGTACACGGCCGATGCAAGAAGGCCCTGCCTGTCGTGAGAGACGACTAATAGGTAGGAGTCGAGAGGTGAAGAATGTATGTGTGTGTGCGTATGTGCGTGTTTGTGTGTGTGTGTGAGTGTATGTGTGTGTGCGTGTGTGCGTGCGTGTGTGCGTGTGTGTGTGTGAGTGTGTGTGTGTGTATGTGTGTGTGCGTTCGGCTTGCAGAGATAAGAACACGGCCGTGGCAAGAAGTACCTGCCTGTCGTAAGAGGAGAATAATGGGTAGGAGTCGAGAGGTGAAGAGTGTATGTGTCTTTGTGTGTGTGCGTGTGTTTGTGCGTGTGTGACTATGTGTGTGTATGTGTGTGTGTGTGTCCGTTTGGCTTGCAGAGATAAGAATACGGCCGAGGCAAGAAGGCCCTGCCTGTCTTAAGAGGCGACTAATGGATATTAGTCGAGAGGTGGAGAGTGTGTGCGTGTGCGTGTACGTGTGCGTGTGTGCGTGTGTGCCTGTGTGCGTGTGTTTGTGTGTGCGTGTGTGTGTGTCCGTTCGGCTTGCAGAGATAAGAACACGGCCGTGGGAAGAAGTCCCTGCCTGTCGTAAGAGGGGAATAATGGGTAGGAGTCGAGAGGTGAAGAGTGTATGTGTGTGGGTGCGTGTGTGCGTGTGTGTGTGCGTGTGTGAGTATGTGTGTGTGTCCGTTCGGCATGCAAAAATAAGTACACGGCCGATGCAAGAAGGCCCTGCCTGTCGAGAGAGACGACTAATAGGTAGGAGTCGAGAGGTGAAGAATGTATGTGTGTGTGCGTATGTGCGTGTTTGTGTGTGTGTGAGTGTATGTGTGTGTGCGTGTGTGCGTGTGTGTGTGTGTGTGAGTGTGTGTGTGTATGTGTGTGTGCGTTCGGCTTGCAGAGATAAGAACACGGCCGTGGCAAGAAGTACCTGCCTGTCGTAAGAGGAGAATAATGGGTAGGAGTCGAGAGGTGAAGAGTGTGTGCGTGTGCGTGTGCGTGTGCGTGTGCGTGTGTGTGTGCGTGTGTGAGTTTGTGTGTCCAGTCGGCTCGCAGTGATAAGGACACGTCTGTGCCAAGAGGTCCCTGCCCGTCCTAAGCGGCGACTAATGCGTAGGAGTCGAGAGGTGAAGAGTGTATATGTGTAAGTGCGTGTGAGCGTGTGTGTGCGTGTGTGAGTGTGTGTGTGTGTCTGGTCGGCTCTCAGAGATAAGAACACGGCCGTGGCAAGAAGGCCCTGCCTGTCGTAAGAGGCGACTAATGGGTAGGAGTCGAGAGGTGAAGAGTGTATGTGTGTGTGAGTGTGCGTGTGTGTGCGTGTGTGAGTGTGTGTGTGTATTTGTGTGTGTTAGTGTGGGTGTGTCCAGTCGGCTCGCAGAGATAAGAACACGGCCGTGGCAAGAAGGTCCTGCCTGTCGTAAGAGGCGACTAATGGGTAGGAGTCGAGAGGTGAAGAGTGTATTTGTGTGTGAGTGTGCGTGTGTGCGTGTGTGTGCGTGTGTGAGTGTGTGTGTGTGTATTTATGTGTGTGAGTGTGTGTGTCCAGTCGGCTCGCAGAGATAAGAACACGGCCGTGGCAAGAAGGCCCTGCCTGTCGTAAGAGGCGACTAATGGGTAGGAGTCGAGTGGTGAAGAGTGTATATGTGTGTGCGTATGTGCGTGTGTGTGCGTGTGAGAGTGTGTGTGTGTATGTGTGTGTGTGTCTATTCGGCTTGCAGAGATAAGAGCACGACCGAGGCAAGAAGGCCCTGCCTATCGTAAGAGCCGACTAATAGGTAGGAGTCAAGAGGTGAAGAGTGTATGTGTGTGTGTGCGTGTATGCGTGTGTGTGAGTATGTGTGTGTATGTGTGTGTGTATGTGTGTGTGTATCCCTTCGGCTCGCAGAAATAAGCATACGTCCGTGGCAAGAAGGCCATGCTTGCTGTAAGGAGCCACTAATGGGTAGGAGTCGAGAGGTGAAGCGTGTATGTGTGTGTGTGTATGTGTGCAAGTGTGTGTGTGTGTGTCCGTTCGGTTTACAGAGATAGGTATACGTCCGTGGCAAGAAGGCCTTGCCTGTCTTAAGAGGCGACTAATGGATAGGAGTCGAGAGGTGGAGAGTGTGTGCGTGTGCGTGTGCGTGTGTGAGCGTGTGTGTGTGTATGTGTGTGTGTCTGTTTGGCTTGTAGAGATAAGAATACGGCCAAGGCAAGAAGGCCCTGCCGCTTGTAATGGACGACTAATAAGTAGGAGTCAAGAGGTGAAGAGTGTATGTGTGTGTGTGCGTGTGTGCGTATGTGTGTGCGTGTGTGAGTATGTGTGTGTGTTAGTTCGGCTTGCAGAAATAAGAACACGACCGAGGCAAGCAGGCCCTGCCTATCGTAAGAGGCGAGTAATAGGTAGGAGTCGAGAGGTGAAGAGTGTATGTGTCTTTGTGTGTGTGCGTGTGTTTGTGCGTGTGTGACTATGTGTGTGTATGTGTGTGTGTGTGTCCGTTTGGCTTGCAGAGATAAGAATACGGCCGAGGCAAGAAGGCCCTGCCTGTCTTAAGAGGCGACTAATGGATATTAGTCGAGAGGTGGAGAGTGTGTGCGTGTGCGTGTACGTGTGCGTGTGTGCGTGTGTGCCTGTGTGCGTGTGTTTGTGTGTGCGTGTGTGTGTGTGTCCGTTCGGCTTGCAGAGATAAGAACACGGCCGTGGCAAGAAGTCCTTGCCTGTCGTAAGAGGGGAATAATGAGTAGGAGTCGAGAGGTGAAGGGTGTATGTGTGTGGGTGCGTGTGTGCGTGTGTGTGTGTGCGTGTGTGAGTATGTGTGTGTGTCCGTTCGGCATGCAGAGATAAGAACACGGCCGAGGCAAGAAGGCCCTGCCTGTCGTGAGAGACGACTAATAGGTAGGAGTCGAGAGGTGAAGAATGTATGTGTGTGTGCGTATGTGCGTGTTTGTGTGTGTGTGTGAGTGTATGTGTGTGTGCGTGTGTGCGTGCGTGTGTGCGTGTGTGTGTGTGAGTGTGTGTGTATGTGTGTGTGCGTTCGGCTTGCAGAGATAAGAACACGGCCGTGGCAAGAAGTACCTGCCTGTCGTAAGAGGAGAATAATGGATAGGAGTCGAGAGGTGAAGAGTGTATGCGTGTGCGTGTGCGTGTGCGTGTGCGTGTGTGTGTGTGCGTGTGTGTGTGTGTCCGTTCGGCTTGCAGAGATAAGAACACGGCCGTGGCAAAAAGCCCATGCCTGTGGTAAGAGGGGAATAATGGGTAGGAGTCGAGAGGTGAAGAGTGTATGTGTGTGTGTGCGTGTGTGCGTACGTGTGTGCGTGTGTGCGTGTGTGTGTGTGTGAGTGTGTGTGTGTCCGTTCGGCTCGCAGAGATAAGAACACGGCCGTGGCAAGAAGTCCCTGCCTGTCGTAAGAGGCGACTAATGAATAGGAGTCGAGAGGTGAAGAGTGTATGTGTCTTTGTGTGTGTGCGTGTGTTTGTGCGTGTGTGACTATGTGTGTGTATGTGTGTGTGTGTGTGTCCGTTTGGCTTGCAGAGATAAGAATACGGCCGAGGCAAGAAGGCCCTGCCTGTCTTAAGAGGCGACTAATCGATATTAGTCGAGAGGTGGAGAGTGTGTGCGTGTGCGTGTGCGTGTGCGTGTGCGTGTGTGTGTGTGCGTGTGTGTGTGTGTGTCCGTTCGGCTTGCAGAGATAAGAACACGGCCGTGGCAAAAAGCCCATGCCTGTCGTAAGAGGGGAATAATGGGTAGGAGTCGAGAGGTGAAGAGTGTATGTGTGTGTGTGTGCGTGTGTGCGTACGTGTGTGCGTGTGTGCGTGTGTGTGTGTGTAAGTGTGTGTGTGTCCGTTCGGCTCGCAGAGATAAGAACACGGCCGTGGCAAGAAGTCCCTGCCTGTCGTAAGACGCGACTAATGAATAGGAGTCGAGAGGTGAAGAGTGTATGTGTCTTTGTGTGTGTGCGTGTGTTTGTGCGTGTGTGACTATGTGTGTGTATGTGTGTGTGTGTGTGTGTCCGTTTGGCTTGCAGAGATAAGAACACGGCCGTGGCAAGAAGTCCCTGCCTGTCGTAAGAGGCGACTAATGGGTAGGAGTCGAGAGGTGAAGAGTGTATTTGTGTGTGTGCGTGTGTGCGTGCGTGTGTGTGTGAGTGTGTATGTGTCCGTTCGGCTTACAGTGATAAGAATACGGCCGAGGCAAGAAGGCCCTGCCTGTCGTAACTGGCGACTAATTGGTAGGAGTCGAGAGGTGAAGAGTGTATGTGTGTGTGTGCGTGTGTGGGTGTGTGTGTGTGTGTTTGTGCGTGTGTAAGTGTGTGTGTGTATGTATGTGTGTGTCAATTCGGCTCGCAGAGATTAGAATACGGCCGAGGCAAGAAGGCCATGCCTGTCGTAAGAGGCAACTAATGGGTAGGAGTCGAGAGGTGAAAAGTGTTTTTGTGTGTGTGCGTGTGTGCGTGCTTGTGTGTGTGAGTGTGTATGTGTCCGTTCGGCTTGCAGAGATAAGAATACGGCCGAGGCAAGAATGCCCTGCTTGTCGTAAGTGGCGACTAATTGGTAGGAGTCGAGAGGTGAAGAGTGTATGTGTGTGTGTGCGTGTGTGCGTGTGTGTGTGCGTGTGTGAGTGTGTGTGTCCAGTCGGCTCGCAGTGATAAGGACACGTCTGTGCCAAGAAGTCCCTGCCTGTCGTAAGCGGCGACTAATGCGTAGGAGTCGAGAGATGAAGAGTGTATATGTGTAAGTGCGTTTGAGCGTGTGTGTGCGTGTGTAAGTGTGTGTGTGTGTCCGGTCGGCTCTCAGAGATAAGAACACGGCCGTGGCAAGAAGGCCCTGCCTGTCGTAAGAGGCGACTAATGGGTAGGAGTCGAGAGGTGAAGAGTGTATGTGTGTGTGAGTGTGCGTGTGTGTGCGTGTGTGAGTGTGTGTGTGTATTTGTGTGTGTGAGTGTGTGTGTGTCCAGTCGGCTCGCAGAGATAAGAACACGGCCGTGGCAAGAAGGCCCTGCCTGTCGTAAGAGGCGACTAATGGGTAGGAGTCGAGAGGTGAAGAGTGTATTTGTGTGTGAGTGTGCGTGTGTGCGTGTGTGTGCGTGTGTGAGTGTGTTTGTGTATTTGTGTGTGTGAGTGTGTGTGTCCAGTCGGCTCGCAGAGATAGGAACACGGCCGTGGCAAGAAGGCCCTGCCTGTCGTAAGAGGCGACTAGAGGGTAGGAGTCGAGTGGTGAAGAGTGTATATGTGTGTGCGTATGTGCGTGTGTGCGTGTGAGAGTGTGTGTGTATGTGTGTGTGTGTCCATTCGGCTTGCAGAGATAAGAGCACGACCAAGGCAAGAAGGCCCTGCCTATCGTAAGAGCCGACCAATAGGTAGGAGTCAAGAGGTGAAGAGTATATGTGTGTGTGTGCGTGTGTGCGTGTGTGTGTGAGTATGTGTGTGTATGTGTGTGTGTATGTGTGTGTATCCCTTCGGCTCGCAGAGATAAGCATACGTCCGTGGCAAGAAGGCCATGCTTGCTGTAAGGAGCGACTAATGGGTAGGAGTCGAGAGGTAAAGCGTGTATGTGTGTGTGTGTGTGTCCGTTCGGTTTGCAGAGATAGGTAATCGTCCGTGGCAAGAAGGCCCTGCCTGTCTTAAGAGGCGACTAATGAATAGGAGTCGAGAGGTGAAGAGTGTGTGCGTGTGCGTGTGCGTGTGCGTGTGCGTGTGCGTGCGTGTGCGTGTGTAAGTGTTTGTGTATGTGTGTGTGTCTGTTTGGCTTGCAGAGATAAGAATACGGCCAAGGCAAGAAGGCCCTGCCTCTTGTAATGGGCGACTAATAAGTAGGAGTCGAGAGGTGGAGAGTGTATGTGTGTGTGTGTGCGTGTGTGCGTGTGTGTGCGTGTGTGAATATGTGTGTGTGTTAGTTCGGCTTGCAGAAATAAGAACACGACCGAGGCAAGCAGGCCCTGCCTATCGTAAGAGGCGACTAATAGGTAGGAGTCGAGAGGTGAAGAGTGTATGTGTGTGTGTGCGTGTGTGCGTGTGTGTGTGCGTGTGTGAGTATGTGTGTGTGTCCGTTTGGCTTGCAGAGATAAGAACACGGCCAAGGCAAGAAGGCCCTGCCTGTCGTAAGAGGCGACTAATAGGTAGGAGTCGAGAGGTGAAGAATGTATGTGTGTGTGTGTGCGTGTGTGCGTGTGTGTGCGTTTGTGTGTATGTGTGTGTGTCTGTTTGGCTTGCAGAGATAAAAATACGGCCGAGGCAAGAAGGCCTTTCCTCTTGTAAGGGGCGACTAATAGGTAGGATTAGTGAGGTGAAGAATGTATGTGTGTGTGCGTGTGTGCGTGTTTGTGTGTGTGTGAGTGTATGTGTGTGTGCGTGTATGCGTGCGTGTGTGCGTGTGTGTGTGTGAGTGTGTGTGTGTATGTGTGTGTGTGTCCCTTCGCTCGCAGAGATAAGAAAAAAGCGGTGGCAAAAAGGCCATGCCTGTCGTAAGAGGCGACTAATGGATAGGAGTCGAGAGGTGGAGAGTGTGTGCGTGTGCGTGTGCGTGTGCGTGTGCGTGTGTGTGTGTGTGCGTGTGTGTGTGTGTCCGTTTGGCTTGCAGAGATAAGAACACGGCCGTGGCAAGAAGGCCCTGCCTGTCGTAAGAGGCGACTAATGGGTAGGAGTCGAGAGGTGAAGAGTGTATTTGTGTGTAAGTGTGCGTGTGTGCGTGTGTCTGCGTGTGTGTGTATTTGTGTGTGTGAGTGTGTGTGTCCAGTCGGCTCGCAGAGATAAGAACACGGCCGTGGCAAGAAGGCCCTGCCTGTCGTAAGAGGCGACTAATGGGTAGGAGTCGAGTGGTGAAGAGTGTATATGTGTGTGCGTATGTGCGTGTGTGTGCGTGTGAGAGTGCGTGTGTTTGTGTGTGCGTGTGTGTGTGTGTCCGTTCCGCTTGCAGAGATAAGAATACAACCGAGGCAAGAAGGCCCTGCCTCTTGTAAGGGGCGACTAATAAGTAGGAGTCGAGAGGTGAAGAGTGTATGTGTGTATGAGTGTGTGCGTGTGTGTGCGTGTGTGAGTATGTGTGTGTGTTAGTTCGGCTTGCAGAGATAAGAGCACGACCGAGGCAAGAAAGCCCTGCCTGTCGTAAGAGGCGACTAATGGGTAGGAGTCGAGAGGTGAAGAGTGTATTTGTGTGTGTGCGTGTGTGCGTGCGTGTGTGTGTGAGTGTGTATGTGTCCGTTCGGCTTGCAGAGATAAGAATACGGCCGAGGCAAGAAAGCCCTGCCTGTCGTAAGTGGCGACTAATTGGTAGGAGTCGAGAGGTGAAAAGTGTTTTTGTGTGTGTGCGTGTGTGTGCGTGTGTGCGTGCTTGTGTGTGTGAGTGTGTATGTGTCCGTTCGGCTTGCAGAGATAAAAATACGGCCAAGGCAAGAAGGCCCTGCCTGTCGTAAGTGGCGACTAATTGGTAGGAGTCGGGAGATGAAGAGTGTATGTGTGTGTGTGTGCGTGTGTGGGTGTGTGTGTTTGTGCGTGTGTAAGTGTGTGTGTGTGTCTATGTATGTGTGTGTCCATTCGGCTCGCAGAGATTAGAATACGGCCGAGGCAAGAAGGCCCTGCCTGTCGTAAGTGGCGACTAATTGGTAGGAGTCGAGAGGTGAAAAGTGTTTTTGTGTGTGTGCGTGTGTGTGCGTGTGTGCGTGCTTATGTGTGTGAGTGTGTATGTGTCCGTTCGGCTTGCAGAGATAAGAATACGGCCAAGGCAAGAATGCCCTGCCTGTCGTAAGTGGCGACTAATTGGTAGGAGTCGAGAGGTGAAGAGTGTATGTGTGTGTGCGTGTGTGCGTGTGTGTGTGCGTGTGTGAGTGTGTGTGTCCGGTCGGCTCGCAGTGATAAGGACACGTCTGTGCCAAGAAGGCCCTGCCTGTCGTAAGCGGCGACTACTGCGTAGGAGTCGAGAGGTGAAGAGTGTATATGTGTAAGTGCGTGTGAGCGTGTGTGTGCGTGTGTGAGTGTGTGTGTGTGTCCGGTCGGCTCTCAGAGATAAGAACACGGCCGTGGCAAGAAGGCCCTGCCTGTCGTAAGAGGCGACTAATGGGTAGGAGTCGAGAGGTGAAGAGTGTATGTGTGTGTGAGTGTGCGTGTGTGTGCGTGTGTGAATGTGTGTGTGTATTTGTGTGTGTGAGTGTGTGTGTGTCCAGTCGGCTCGCAGAGATAAGAACACGGCCGTGGCAAGAAGGCCCTGCCTGTCGTAAGAGGCGACTAATGGGTAGGAGTCGAGAGGTGAAGAGTGTATTTGTGTGTAAGTGTGCGTGTGTGCGTGTGTGTGCGTGTGTGTGTGTATTTGTGTGTGTGAGTGTGTGTGTCCAGTCGGCTCGCAGAGATAAGAACACGGCCGTGGCAAGAAGGCCCTGCCTGTCGTAAGAGGCGACTAATGGGTAGGAGTCGAGTGGTGAAGAGTGTATATGTGTGTGCGTATGTGCGTGTGTGTGCGTGTGAGAGTGCGTGTGTTTGTGTGTGCGTGTGTGTGTGTGTCCGTTCCGCTTGCAGAGATAAAAATACAACCGAGGCAAGAAGGCCCTGCCTCTTGTAAGGGGCGACTAATAAGTAGGAGTCGAGAGGTGAAGAGTGTATGTGTGTATGAGTGTGTGCGTGTGTGTGCGTGTGTGAGTATGTGTGTGTGTTAGTTCGGCTTGCAGAGATAAGAGCACGACCGAGGCAAGAAGGCCCTGCCTATCGTAAGAGGCGACTAATAGGTAGGAGTCGAGAGGTGAAGAGTGTATGTGTGTGTGCGTGTGTGCGTGTGTGTGTGCGTGTGTAAGTGTATGTGTGTGCGTGTGTGCGTGCGTGTGTGCGTGTGTGTGTGCGTGTGTGCGTGCGTGTTTGCGCGTGTGTGTGTGTTTGTGAGTGTGTGTGTGTGTGTGTATGTGTGTGTGTCCCTTCGGCTCGCCGAGATAAGAAAACAGCCGTGGCAAGAAGTCCCTGCCTGTCGTAAGAGGCGACTAATGAATAGGAGTCGAGAGGTGAAGAGTGTATGTGTCTTTGTGTGTGTGCGTGTGTTTGTGCGTGTGTGACTATGTGTGTGTATGTGTGTGTGTGTGTGTCCGTTTGGCTTGCAGAGATAAGAACACGGCCGTGGCAAAAAGCCCATGCCTGTCGTAAGAGGGGAATAATGGGTAGGAGTCGAGAGGTGAAGAGTGTATGTGTGTGTGTGTGCGTGTGTGCGTACGTGTGTGCGTGTGTGCGTGTGTTTGTGTGAGTGTGTGTGTGTCCGTTCGGCTCGCAGAGATAAGAACACGGCCGTGGCAAGAAGTCCCTGCCTGTCGTAAGAGGCGACTAATGAATAGGAGTCGAGAGGTGAAGAGTGTATGTGTCTTTGTGTGTGTGCGTGTGTTTGTGCGTGTGTGACTATGTGTGTGTATGTGTGTGTGTGAGTGTGTCCGTTTGGCTTGCAGAGATAAGAACACGGCCGTGGCAAGAAGTCCCTGCCTGTCGTAAGAGGCGACTAATGGGTAGGAGTCGAGAGGTGAAGAGTGTATTTGTGTGTGTGCGTGTGTGCGTGCGTGTGTGTGTGAGTGTGTATGTGTCCGTTCGGCTTACAGTGATAAGAATACGGCCGAGGCAAGAAGGCCCTGCCTGTCGTAAGTGGCGACTAATTGGTAGGAGTCGAGAGGTGAAAAGTGTTTTTGTGTGTGTGCGTGTGTGTGCGTGTGTGCGTGCTTGTGTGTGTGAGTGTGTATGTGTTCGTTCGGCTTGCAGAGATAAGAATACGGCCGAGGCAAGAAGGCCCTGCCTGTCGTAAGTGGCGACTAATTGGTAGGAGTCGAGAGGTGAAGAGTGTATGTGTGTGTGTGCGTGTGTGGGTGTGTGTGTGTGTTTGTGCGTGTGTAAGTGTGTGTGTATGTATGTGTGTGTCAATTCGGCTCGCAGAGATTAGAATACGGCCGAGGCAAGAAGGCCATGCCTGTCGTAAGAGGCAACTAATGGGTAGGAGTCGAGAGGTGAAAAGTGTTTTAGTGTGTGTGCGTGTGTGCGTGCTTGTGTGTGTGAGTGTGTATGTGTCCGTTCGGCTTGCAGAGATAAGAATACGGCCGAGGCAAGAATGCCCTGCCTGTCGTAAGTGGCGACTAATTGGTAGGAGTCGAGAGGTGAAGAGTGTATGTGTGTGTGTGCGTGTGTGCGTGTGTGTGTGCGTGTGTGAGTGTGTGTGTCCAGTCGGCTCGCAGTGATAAGGACACGTCTGTGCCAAGAAGTCCCTGCCTGTCGTAAGCGGCGACTAATGCGTAGGAGTCGAGAGGTGAAGAGTGTATATGTGTAAGTGCGTTTGAGCGTGTGTGCGTGTGTAAGTGTGTGTGTGTTTCCGGTCGGCTCTCAGAGATAAGAACACGGCCGTGGCAAGAAGGCCCTGCCTGTCGTAAGAGGCGACTAATGGGTAGGAGTCGAGAGGTGAAGAGTGTATGTGTGTGTGAGTGTGCGTGTGTGTGCGTGTGTGAGTGTGTGTGTGTATTTGTGTGTGTGAGTATGTGTGTGTCCAGTCGGCTCGCAGAGATAAGAACACGGCCGTGGCAAGAAGACCCTGCCTGTCGTAAGAGGCGACTAATGGGTAGGAGTCGAGAGGTGAAGAGTGTATTTGTGTGTGAGTGTGCGTGTGTGCGTGTGTGTGCGTGTGTGAGTGTGTTTGTGTATTTGAGTGTGTGAGTGTGTGTGTCCAGTCGGCTCGCAGAGATAAGAACACGGCCGTGGCAAGAAGGCCCTGCCTGTCGTAAGAGGCGACTAGAGGGTAGGAGTCGAGTGGTGAAGAGTGTATATGTGTGTGCGTATGTGCGTGTGTGTGCGTGTGAGAGTGTGTGTGTATGTGTGTGTGTGTCCATTCGGCTTGCAGAGATAAGAGCACGACCAAGGCAAGAAGGCCCTGCCTATCGTAAGAGCCGACCAATAGGTAGGAGTCAAGAGGTGAAGAGTATATGTGTGTGTGTGCGTGTGTGCGTGTGTGTGTGAGTATGTGTGTGTATGTGTGTGTGTATGTGTGTGTATCCCTTCGGCTCGCAGAGATAAGCATACGTCCGTGGCAAGAAGGCCATGCTTGCTGTAAGGAGCGACTAATGGGTAGGAGTCGAGAGGTAAAGCGTGTATGTGTGTGTGTGTGTGTGTATGTGTGCAAGTGTGTGTGTGTGTGTCCGTTCGGTTTGCAGAGATAGGTAATCGTCCGTGGCAAGAAGGCCCTGCCTGTCTTAAGAGGCGACTAATGAATAGGAGTCGAGAGGTGAAGAGTGTGTGCGTGTGCGTGTGCGTGCGTGTGCGTGTGTAAGTGTTTGTGTATGTGTGTGTGTCTGTTTGGCTTGCAGAGATAAGAATACGGCCAAGGCAAGAAGGCCCTGCCTCTTGTAATGGGCGACTAATAAGTAGGAGTCGAGAGGTGGAGAGTGTATGTGTGTGTGTGCGTGTGTGCGTGTGTGTGCGTGTGTGAGTATGTGTGTGTGTTAGTTCGGCTTGCAGAAATAAGAACACGACCGAGGCAAGCAGGCCCTGCCTATCGTAAGAGGCGACTAATAGGTAGGAGTCGAGAGGTGAAGAGTGTATGTGTGTGTGTGCGTGTGTGCGTGTGTGTGTGCGTGTGTGAGTATGTGTGTGTGTCCGTTTGGCTTGCAGAGATAAGAACACGGCCAAGGCAAGAAGGCCCTGCCTGTCGTAAGAGGCGACTAATAGGTAGGAGTCGAGAGGTGAAGAATGTATGTGTGTGTGTGTGCGTGTGTGCGTGTGTGTGCGTTTGTGTGTATGTGTGTGTGTCTGTTTGGCTTGCAGAGATAAGAATACGGCCGAGGCAAGAAGGCCTTTCCTCTTGTAAGGGGCGACTAATAGGTAGGATTAGAGAGGTGAAGAATGTATGTGTGTGTGCGTGTGTGCGTGTTTGTGTGTGTGTGAGTGTATGTGTGTGTGCGTGTATGCGTGCGTGCGTGCGTGTGTGTGTGTGAGTGTGTGTGTGTATGTGTGTGTGTCCCTTCGCTCGCAGAGATAAGAAAAAAGCGGTGGCAAGAAGGCCATGCCTGTCGTAAGAGGCGACTAATGGATAGGAGTCGAGAGGTGGAGAGTGTGTGCGTGTGCGTGTGCGTGTGCGTGTGTGTGTGTGTGCGTGTGTGTGTGTGTGTGTGTGTCCGTTTGGCTTGCAGAGATAAGAACACGGCCGTGGCAAGAAGGCCCTGCCTGTCGTAAGAGGCGACTAATGGGTAGGAGTCGAGAGGTGAAGAGTGTATTTGTGTGTAAGTGTGCGTGTGTGCGTGTGTCTGCGTGTGTGTGTATTTGTGTGTGTGAGTGTGTGTGTCCAGTCGGCTCGCAGAGATAAGAACACGGCCGTGGCAAGAAGGCCCTGCCTGTCGTAAGAGGCGACTAATGGGTAGGAGTCGAGTGGTGAAGAGTGTATATGTGTGTGCGTATGTGCGTGTGTGTGCGTGTGAGAGTGCGTGTGTTTGTGTGTGCGTGTGTGTGTGTGTCCGTTCCGCTTGCAGAGATAAGAATACAACCGAGGCAAGAAGGCCCTGCCTCTTGTAAGGGGCGACTAATAAGTAGGAGTCGAGAGGTGAAGAGTGTATGTGTGTATGAGTGTGTGCGTGTGTGTGCGTGTGTGAGTATGTGTGTGTGTTAGTTCGGCTTGCAGAGATAAGAGCACGACCGAGGCAAGAAAGCCCTGCCTATCGTAAGAGGCTACTAATGGGTAGGAGTCGAGAGGTGAAGAGGGTACGTGAGTGTGTGCGTGTGTAGGTGTGTGTGTGTTTGTGCGTGTGTAAGTGTGTGTGTGTATGTTTGTGTGTGTCCATTCGGCTCGCAGAGATTAGAATACGGCAGAGGCAAGAAGGCCATGCCTGTCGTAAGAGGCGACTAATGGGTAGGAGTCGAGAGGTGAAGAGTGTATTTGTGTGTGTGCGTGTGTGCGTGCGTGTGTGTGTGAGTGTGTATGTGTCCGTTCGGCTTGCAGAGATAAGAATACGGCCGAGGCAAGAAAGCCCTGCCTGTCGTAAGTGGCGACTAATTGGTAGGAGTCGAGAGGTGAAAAGTGTTTTTGTGTGTGTGCGTGTGTGTGCGTGTGTGCGTGCTTGTGTGTGTGAGTGTGTATGTGTCCGTTCGGCTTGCAGAGATAAAAATACGGCCAAGGCAAGAAGGCCCTGCCTGTCGTAAGTGGCGACTAATTGGTAGGAGTCGAGAGGTGAAGAGTGTATGTGTGTGTGTGTGCGTGTGTGGGTGTGTGTGTTTGTGCGTGTGTAAGTGTGTGTGTGTCTATGTATGTGTGTGTCCATTCGGCTCGCAGAGATTATAATACGGCCGAGGCAAGAAGGCCCTGCCTGTCGTAAGTGGCGACTAATTGGTAGGAGTCGAGAGGTGAAAAGTGTTTTTGTGTGTGTGCGTGTGTGTGCGTGTGTGCGTGCTTGTGTGTGTGAGTGTGTATGTGTCCGTTCGGCTTGCAGAGATAAGAATACAGTCAAGGCAAGAATGCCCTGCCTGTCGTAAGTGGCGACTAATTGGTAGGAGTCGAGAGGTGAAGAGTGTATGTGTGTGTGCGTGTGTGCGTGTGTGTGTGCGTGTGTGAGTGTGTGTGTCCGGTCGGCTCGCAGTGATAAGGACACGTCTGTGCCAAGAAGGTCCTGCCTGTCGTAAGCGGCGACTACTGCGTAGGAGTCGAGAGGTGAAGAGTGTATATGTGTAAGTGCGTGTGAGCGTGTGTGTGCGTGTGTGAGTGTGTGTGTGTCCGGTCGGCTCTCAGAGATAAGAACACGGCCGTGGCAAGAAGGCCCTGCCTGTCGTAAGAGGCGACTAATGGGTAGGAGTCGAGCGGTGAAGAGTGTATGTGTGTGTGAGTGTGCGTGTGTGTGCGTGTGTGAATGTGTGTGTGTATTTGTGTGTGTGAGTGTGTGTGTGTCCAGTCGGCTCCCAGAGATAAGAACACGGCCGTGGCAAGAAGGCCCTGCCTGTCGTAAGAGGCGACTAATGGGTAGGAGTCGAGAGGTGAAGAGTGTATTTGTGTGTAAGTGTGCGTGTGTGCGTGTGTGTGCGTGTGTGTGTGTATTTGTGTGTGTGAGTGTGTGTGTCCAGTCGGCTCGCAGAGATAAGAACACGGCCGTGGCAAGAAGGCCCTGCCTGTCGTAAGAGGCGACTAATGGGTAGGAGTCGAGTGGTGAAGAGTGTATATGTGTGTGCGTATGTGCGTGTGTGTGCGTGTGAGAGTGCGTGTGTTTGTGTGTGCGTGTGTGTGTGTGTCCGTTCCGCTTGCAGAGATAAAAATACAACCGAGGCAAGAAGGCCCTGCCTCTTGTAAGGGGCGACTAATAAGTAGGAGTCGAGAGGTGAAGAGTGTATGTGTGTATGAGTGTGTGCGTGTGTGTGCGTGTGTGAGTATGTGTGTGTGTTAGTTCGGCTTGCAGAGATAAGAGCACGACCGAGGCAAGAAGGCCCTGCCTATCGTAAGAGGCGACTAATAGGTAGGAGTCGAGAGGTGAAGAGTGTATGTGTGTGTGCGTGTGTGCGTGTGTGTGTGCGTGTGTAAGTGTATGTGTGTGCGTGTGTGCGTGCGTGTGTGCGTGTGTGTGTGCGTGTGTGCGTGCGTGTTTGCGCGTGTGTGTGTGTTTGTGAGTGTGTGTGTGTGTGTATGTGTGTGTGTGTCCCTTCGGCTCGCAGAGATAAGAAAACAGCCGTGGCAAGAAGGCCAAGCCAGTCTTAAGGGGCGACTAATGGGTAGGAGTCGAGAGGTGAAGATTGTATGTGTGCGTGCGTGTGTGTGTGTGAATGTGTGTGTGTATGTGTGTGTGTATGTGTGTGTGTCCCTTCTGCTCGCAGAGATAAAAATACAGCCGTGACAAGAAGGCCATGCCTGTCGTAAGAGGCGACTAATGGGTAGGAGTCGAGAGGTGAAGAGTGTATGTGTGTGTGCGTGTGTGCGTGTGTGTGTGAGTATGTGTGTGTGTATGTGTGTGTGTATCCCTTCGGCTCGCAGAGATATGAATACGTCCGTGGCAAGAAGGCCATGCTTGCTGTAAGGAGCGACTAATTGGTAGAAGTCGAGAGGTGAAGTGTGTATGTGTGTGTGTGTGTGTGTGTGTGTGTGCAAGTGTGTGTGTGTGTGTCCGTTCGGCTCGCAGAGATAGAAATACGTCTGTGGCAAGAAGGCCCTGCCTGTCTTAAGAGGCGACTAATGGATAGGAGTCGAGAGGTGGAGAGTGTGTGCGTGTGCGTGTGCGTGTGTGCGTGTATGCCTGTGAGCGTGTGTTTGTGTGTGCGTGTGTGTGTGTGTCCGTTCGGCTTGCAGAGATAAGAACACTGCCGTGGCAAGAAGCCCATGCTTGTCGTAAGAGGCGACTAATGGGTAGGAGTCGAGAGGTGAAGAGTGTATGTGTGTGTGAGTGTGCGTGTGTGTGCGTGTATGAGTGTGTGTGTGTATTTGTGTGTGTGAGTGTGTGTGTCCAGTCGGCTCGCAGAGATAAGAACACGGCCGTGGCAAGAAGGCCCTGCCTGTCGTAAGCGGTGACTAATGGGTAGAAGTCGAGAGGTGAAGAGTGTATGTGTGTGTGTGTGTGCGTGTGCGTGTGTGCGTGTATGTGCTTGTGTGGGTGTGTGTGTGTGTGTGTCCGGTCGTCTCGCAGAGATAAGAACACGGCCGTGGCAAGAAGGCCCTGCCTGTCGTAAGAGGCGACTAATGGGTAGGAGTCGAGAGGTGAAGAGTGTATGTGTGTGTTTGCGTGTGTGCGTGTGTGTGCGTGTGTGAGTGTGTGTGTGTATTTGTGTGTGTGAGTGTGTGTATTAGTTCGGCTTGCAGAGATAAGAGCACGACCGAGGCAAGAAGGCCCTGCCTATCGTAAGAGGCGACTAATAGGTAGGAGTCGAGAGGTGAATAGTGTATGTGTGTGTGTGTGTGTGTGTGTGTGTTTGTGCGTGTGTAAGTGTGTGTGTATGTATGTGTGTGTCCATTCGGCTCGCAGAGATTAGAATACGGCCGAGGCAAGAAGGCCATGCCTGTCGTAAGAGGCGACTAATGGGTAGGAGTCGAGAGGTGAAGAGTGTATTTGTGTGTGTGTGTGTGTGCGTGTGTGTGCGTGTGTGCGTGCGTGTGTGTGTGAGTGTGTGTGTGTCCGTTCGGCTTGCAGAGATAAGCTTATGGCCGAGGCAAGAAGGCCCTGCCTGTCGTAAGTGGCAACTAATTGGTAGGAGTCGAGAGGTGAAGAGTGTATGTGTGTGTGTGCGTGTGTGCGTGTGTGTGTGCGTGTGTGAGTGTGTGTGTGTCCGGTCGGCTCGCAGAGATAAGAACACGTCCGTGCCAAGAAAGCCCTGCCTGTCGTAAGCGGTGACTAATGGGTAGAAGTCGAGAGGTGAAGAGTGTATGTGTGTGTGTGTGTGTGCGTGTGCGTGTGTGCGTGTGTGTGCTTGTGTGGGTGTGTGTGTGTGTGTGTGTCCGGTAGTCTCGCAGAGATAAGAACACGGCCGTGGCAAGAAGGCCCTGCCTGTCGTAAGAGGCGACTAATGGGTAGGAGTCGAGAGGTGAAGAATGTATGTGTGTGTTTGCGTGTGCGTGTGCGTGTGCGTGCGTGTGCGTGTGTAAGTGTTTGTGTATGTGTGTGTGTCTGTTTGGCTTGCAGAGATAAGAATACGGCCAAGGCAAGAAGGCCCTGCCTCTTGTAATGGGCGACTAATAAGTAGGAGTCGAGAGGTGGAGAGTGTATGTGTGTGTGTGTGCGTGTGTGCGTGTGTGTGCGTGTGTGAATATGTGTGTGTGTTAGTTCGGCTTGCAGAAATAAGAACACGACCGAGGCAAGCAGGCCCTGCCTATCGTAAGAGGCGACTAATAGGTAGGAGTCGAGAGGTGAAGAGTGTATGTGTGTGTGTGCGTGTGTGCGTGTGTGTGTGCGTGTGTGAGTATGTGTGTGTGTCCGTTTGGCTTGCAGAGATAAGAACACGGCCAAGGCAAGAAGGCCCTGCCTGTCGTAAGAGGCGACTAATAGGTAGGAGTCGAGAGGTGAAGAATGTATGTGTGTGTGTGTGCGTGTGTGCGTGTGTGTGCGTTTGTGTGTATGTGTGTGTGTCTGTTTGGCTTGCAGAGATAAAAATACGGCCGAGGCAAGAAGGCCTTTCCTCTTGTAAGGGGCGACTAATAGGTAGGATTAGTGAGGTGAAGAATGTATGTGTGTGTGCGTGTGTGCGTGTTTGTGTGTGTGTGAGTGTATGTGTGTGTGCGTGTATGCGTGCGTGTGTGCGTGTGTGTGTGTGAGTGTGTGTGTGTATGTGTGTGTGTGTGTCCCTTCGCTCGCAGAGATAAGAAAAAAGCGGTGGCAAAAAGGCCATGCCTGTCGTAAGAGGCGACTAATGGATAGGAGTCGAGAGGTGGAGAGTGTGTGCGTGTGCGTGTGCGTGTGCGTGTGCGTGTGTGTGTGTGTGCGTGTGTGTGTGTGTCCGTTTGGCTTGCAGAGATAAGAACACGGCCGTGGCAAGAAGGCCCTGCCTGTCGTAAGAGGCGACTAATGGGTAGGAGTCGAGAGGTGAAGAGTGTATTTGTGTGTAAGTGTGCGTGTGTGCGTGTGTCTGCGTGTGTGTGTATTTGTGTGTGTGAGTGTGTGTGTCCAGTCGGCTCGCAGAGATAAGAACACGGCCGTGGCAAGAAGGCCCTGCCTGTCGTAAGAGGCGACTAATGGGTAGGAGTCGAGTGGTGAAGAGTGTATATGTGTGTGCGTATGTGCGTGTGTGTGCGTGTGAGAGTGCGTGTGTTTGTGTGTGCGTGTGTGTGTGTGTCCGTTCCGCTTGCAGAGATAAGAATACAACCGAGGCAAGAAGGCCCTGCCTCTTGTAAGGGGCGACTAATAAGTAGGAGTCGAGAGGTGAAGAGTGTATGTGTGTATGAGTGTGTGCGTGTGTGTGCGTGTGTGAGTATGTGTGTGTGTTAGTTCGGCTTGCAGAGATAAGAGCACGACCGAGGCAAGAAAGCCCTGCCTGTCGTAAGAGGCGACTAATGGGTAGGAGTCGAGAGGTGAAGAGTGTATTTGTGTGTGCGTGTGTGCGTGCGTGTGTGTGTGAGTGTGTATGTGTCCGTTCGGCTTGCAGAGATAAGAATACGGCCGAGGCAAGAAAGCCCTGCCTGTCGTAAGTGGCGACTAATTGGTAGGAGTCGAGAGGTGAAAAGTGTTTTTGTGTGTGTGCGTGTGTGTGCGTGTGTGCGTGCTTGTGTGTGTGAGTGTGTATGTGTCCGTTCGGCTTGCAGAGATAAAAATACGGCCAAGGCAAGAAGGCCCTGCCTGTCGTAAGTGGCGACTAATTGGTAGGAGTCGGGAGATGAAGAGTGTATGTGTGTGTGTGTGCGTGTGTGGGTGTGTGTGTTTGTGCGTGTGTAAGTGTGTGTGTGTGTCTATGTATGTGTGTGTCCATTCGGCTCGCAGAGATTAGAATACGGCCGAGGCAAGAAGGCCCTGCCTGTCGTAAGTGGCGACTAATTGGTAGGAGTCGAGAGGTGAAAAGTGTTTTTGTGTGTGTGCGTGTGTGTGCGTGTGTGCGTGCTTATGTGTGTGAGTGTGTATGTGTCCGTTCGGCTTGCAGAGATAAGAATACGGCCAAGGCAAGAATGCCCTGCCTGTCGTAAGTGGCGACTAATTGGTAGGAGTCGAGAGGTGAAGAGTGTATGTGTGTGTGCGTGTGTGAGTGTGTGTGTGCGTGTGTGAGTGTGTGTGTCCGGTCGGCTCGCAGTGATAAGGACACGTCTGTGCCAAGAAGGCCCTGCCTGTCGTAAGCGGCGACTACTGCGTAGGAGTCGAGAGGTGAAGAGTGTATATGTGTAAGTGCGTGTGAGCGTGTGTGTGCGTGTGTGAGTGTGTGTGTGTGTCCGGTCGGCTCTCAGAGATAAGAACACGGCCGTGGCAAGAAGGCCCTGCCTGTCGTAAGAGGCGACTAATGGGTAGGAGTCGAGAGGTGAAGAGTGTATGTGTGTGTGAGTGTGCGTGTGTGTGCGTGTGTGAATGTGTGTGTGTATTTGTGTGTGTGAGTGTGTGTGTGTCCAGTCGGCTCGCAGAGATAAGAACACGGCCGTGGCAAGAAGGCCCTGCCTGTCGTAAGAGGCGACTAATGGGTAGGAGTCGAGAGGTGAAGAGTGTATTTGTGTGTAAGTGTGCGTGTGTGCGTGTGTGTGCGTGTGTGTGTGTATTTGTGTGTGTGAGTGTGTGTGTCCAGTCGGCTCGCAGAGATAAGAACACGGCCGTGGCAAGAAGGCCCTGCCTGTCGTAAGAGGCGACTAATGGGTAGGAGTCGAGTGGTGAAGAGTGTATATGTGTGTGCGTATGTGCGTGTGTGTGCGTGTGAGAGTGCGTGTGTTTGTGTGTGCGTGTGTGTGTGTGTCCGTTCCGCTTGCAGAGATAAAAATACAACCGAGGCAAGAAGGCCCTGCCTCTTGTAAGGGGCGACTAATAAGTAGGAGTCGAGAGGTGAAGAGTGTATGTGTGTATGAGTGTGTGCGTGTGTGTGCGTGTGTGAGTATGTGTGTGTGTTAGTTCGGCTTGCAGAGATAAGAGCACGACCGAGGCAAGAAGGCCCTGCCTATCGTAAGAGGCGACTAATAGGTAGGAGTCGAGAGGTGAAGAGTGTATGTGTGTGTGCGTGTGTGCGTGTGTGTGTGCGTGTGTAAGTGTATGTGTGTGCGTGTGTGCGTGCGTGTGTGCGTGTGTGTGTGCGTGTGTGCGTGCGTGTTTGCGCGTGTGTGTGTGTTTGTGAGTGTGTGTGTGTGTGTGTATGTGTGTGTGTCCCTTCGGCTCGCCGAGATAAGAAAACAGCCGTGGCAAGAAGTCCCTGCCTGTCGTAAGAGGCGACTAATGAATAGGAGTCGAGAGGTGAAGAGTGTATGTGTCTTTGTGTGTGTGCGTGTGTTTGTGCGTGTGTGACTATGTGTGTGTATGTGTGTGTGTGTGTGTCCGTTTGGCTTGCAGAGATAAGAACACGGCCGTGGCAAAAAGCCCATGCCTGTCGTAAGAGGGGAATAATGGGTAGGAGTCGAGAGGTGAAGAGTGTATGTGTGTGTGTGTGCGTGTGTGCGTACGTGTGTGCGTGTGTGCGTGTGTTTGTGTGAGTGTGTGTGTGTCCGTTCGGCTCGCAGAGATAAGAACACGGCCGTGGCAAGAAGTCCCTGCTTGTCGTAAGAGGCGACTAATGAATAGGAGTCGAGAGGTGAAGAGTGTATGTGTCTTTGTGTGTGTGCGTGTGTTTGTGCGTGTGTGACTATGTGTGTGTATGTGTGTGTGTGAGTGTGTCCGTTTGGCTTGCAGAGATAAGAACACGGCCGTGGCAAGAAGTCCCTGCCTGTCGTAAGAGGCGACTAATGGGTAGGAGTCGAGAGGTGAAGAGTGTATTTGTGTGTGTGCGTGTGTGCGTGCGTGTGTGTGTGAGTGTGTATGTGTCCGTTCGGCTTACAGTGATAAGAATACGGCCGAGGCAAGAAGGCCCTGCCTGTCGTAAGTGGCGACTAATTGGTAGGAGTCGAGAGGTGAAAAGTGTTTTTGTGTGTGTGCGTGTGTGTGCGTGTGTGCGTGCTTGTGTGTGTGAGTGTGTATGTGTTCGTTCGGCTTGCAGAGATAAGAATACGGCCGAGGCAAGAAGGCCCTGCCTGTCGTAAGTGGCGACTAATTGGTAGGAGTCGAGAGGTGAAGAGTGTATGTGTGTGTGTGCGTGTGTGGGTGTGTGTGTGTGTTTGTGCGTGTGTAAGTGTGTGTGTATGTATGTGTGTGTCAATTCGGCTCGCAGAGATTAGAATACGGCCGAGGCAAGAAGGCCATGCCTGTCGTAAGAGGCAACTAATGGGTAGGAGTCGAGAGGTGAAAAGTGTTTTAGTGTGTGTGCGTGTGTGCGTGCTTGTGTGTGTGAGTGTGTATGTGTCCGTTCGGCTTGCAGAGATAAGAATACGGCCGAGGCAAGAATGCCCTGCCTGTCGTAAGTGGCGACTAATTGGTAGGAGTCGAGAGGTGAAGAGTGTATGTGTGTGTGTGCGTGTGTGCGTGTGTGTGTGCGTGTGTGAGTGTGTGTGTCCAGTCGGCTCGCAGTGATAAGGACACGTCTGTGCCAAGAAGTCCCTGCCTGTCGTAAGCGGCGACTAATGCGTAGGAGTCGAGAGGTGAAGAGTGTATATGTGTAAGTGCGTTTGAGCGTGTGTGCGTGTGTAAGTGTGTGTGTGTTTCCGGTCGGCTCTCAGAGATAAGAACACGGCCGTGGCAAGAAGGCCCTGCCTGTCGTAAGAGGCGACTAATGGGTAGGAGTCGAGAGGTGAAGAGTGTATGTGTGTGTGAGTGTGCGTGTGTGTGCGTGTGTGAGTGTGTGTGTGTATTTGTGTGTGTGAGTATGTGTGTGTCCAGTCGGCTCGCAGAGATAAGAACACGGCCGTGGCAAGAAGACCCTGCCTGTCGTAAGAGGCGACTAATGGGTAGGAGTCGAGAGGTGAAGAGTGTATTTGTGTGTGAGTGTGCGTGTGTGCGTGTGTGTGCGTGTGTGAGTGTGTTTGTGTATTTGAGTGTGTGAGTGTGTGTGTCCAGTCGGCTCGCAGAGATAAGAACACGGCCGTGGCAAGAAGGCCCTGCCTGTCGTAAGAGGCGACTAGAGGGTAGGAGTCGAGTGGTGAAGAGTGTATATGTGTGTGCGTATGTGCGTGTGTGTGCGTGTGAGAGTGTGTGTGTATGTGTGTGTGTGTCCATTCGGCTTGCAGAGATAAGAGCACGACCAAGGCAAGAAGGCCCTGCCTATCGTAAGAGCCGACCAATAGGTAGGAGTCAAGAGGTGAAGAGTATATGTGTGTGTGTGCGTGTGTGCGTGTGTGTGTGAGTATGTGTGTGTATGTGTGTGTGTATGTGTGTGTATCCCTTCGGCTCGCAGAGATAAGCATACGTCCGTGGCAAGAAGGCCATGCTTGCTGTAAGGAGCGACTAATGGGTAGGAGTCGAGAGGTAAAGCGTGTATGTGTGTGTGTGTGTGTGTATGTGTGCAAGTGTGTGTGTGTGTGTCCGTTCGGTTTGCAGAGATAGGTAATCGTCCGTGGCAAGAAGGCCCTGCCTGTCTTAAGAGGCGACTAATGAATAGGAGTCGAGAGGTGAAGAGTGTGTGCGTGTGCGTGTGCGTGCGTGTGCGTGTGTAAGTGTTTGTGTATGTGTGTGTGTCTGTTTGGCTTGCAGAGATAAGAATACGGCCAAGGCAAGAAGGCCCTGCCTCTTGTAATGGGCGACTAATAAGTAGGAGTCGAGAGGTGGAGAGTGTATGTGTGTGTGTGCGTGTGTGCGTGTGTGTGCGTGTGTGAGTATGTGTGTGTGTTAGTTCGGCTTGCAGAAATAAGAACACGACCGAGGCAAGCAGGCCCTGCCTATCGTAAGAGGCGACTAATAGGTAGGAGTCGAGAGGTGAAGAGTGTATGTGTGTGTGTGCGTGTGTGCGTGTGTGTGTGCGTGTGTGAGTATGTGTGTGTGTCCGTTTGGCTTGCAGAGATAAGAACACGGCCAAGGCAAGAAGGCCCTGCCTGTCGTAAGAGGCGACTAATAGGTAGGAGTCGAGAGGTGAAGAATGTATGTGTGTGTGTGTGCGTGTGTGCGTGTGTGTGCGTTTGTGTGTATGTGTGTGTGTCTGTTTGGCTTGCAGAGATAAGAATACGGCCGAGGCAAGAAGGCCTTTCCTCTTGTAAGGGGCGACTAATAGGTAGGATTAGAGAGGTGAAGAATGTATGTGTGTGTGCGTGTGTGCGTGTTTGTGTGTGTGTGAGTGTATGTGTGTGTGCGTGTATGCGTGCGTGCGTGCGTGTGTGTGTGTGAGTGTGTGTGTGTATGTGTGTGTGTCCCTTCGCTCGCAGAGATAAGAAAAAAGCGGTGGCAAGAAGGCCATGCCTGTCGTAAGAGGCGACTAATGGATAGGAGTCGAGAGGTGGAGAGTGTGTGCGTGTGCGTGTGCGTGTGCGTGTGTGTGTGTGTGCGTGTGTGTGTGTGTGTGTGTGTCCGTTTGGCTTGCAGAGATAAGAACACGGCCGTGGCAAGAAGGCCCTGCCTGTCGTAAGAGGCGACTAATGGGTAGGAGTCGAGAGGTGAAGAGTGTATTTGTGTGTAAGTGTGCGTGTGTGCGTGTGTCTGCGTGTGTGTGTATTTGTGTGTGTGAGTGTGTGTGTCCAGTCGGCTCGCAGAGATAAGAACACGGCCGTGGCAAGAAGGCCCTGCCTGTCGTAAGAGGCGACTAATGGGTAGGAGTCGAGTGGTGAAGAGTGTATATGTGTGTGCGTATGTGCGTGTGTGTGCGTGTGAGTGTGTATGTGTCCGTTCGGCTTGCAGAGATAAGAATACGGCCGAGGCAAGAAAGCCCTGCCTGTCGTAAGTGGCGACTAATTGGTAGGAGTCGAGAGGTGAAAAGTGTTTTTGTGTGTGTGCGTGTGTGTGCGTGTGTGCGTGCTTGTGTGTGTGAGTGTGTATGTGTCCGTTCGGCTTGCAGAGATAAAAATACGGCCAAGGCAAGAAGGCCCTGCCTGTCGTAAGTGGCGACTAATTGGTAGGAGTCGAGAGGTGAAGAGTGTATGTGTGTGTGTGTGCGTGTGTGGGTGTGTGTGTTTGTGCGTGTGTAAGTGTGTGTGTGTCTATGTATGTGTGTGTCCATTCGGCTCGCAGATATTATAATACGGCCGAGGCAAGAAGGCCCTGCCTGTCGTAAGTGGCGACTAATTGGTAGGAGTCGAGAGGTGAAAAGTGTTTTTGTGTGTGTGCGTGTGTGTGTGTGTCCGTTCCGCTTGCAGAGATAAGAATACAACCGAGGCAAGAAGGCCCTGCCTCTTGTAAGGGGCGACTAATAAGTAGGAGTCGAGAGGTGAAGAGTGTATGTGTGTATGAGTGTGTGCGTGTGTGTGCGTGTGTGAGTATGTGTGTGTGTTAGTTCGGCTTGCAGAGATAAGAGCACGACCGAGGCAAGAAAGCCCTGCCTATCGTAAGAGGCTACTAATGGGTAGGAGTCGAGAGGTGAAGAGGGTACGTGAGTGTGTGCGTGTGTAGGTGTGTGTGTGTTTGTGCGTGTGTAAGTGTGTGTGTGTATGTTTGTGTGTGTCCATTCGGCTCGCAGAGATTAGAATACGGCAGAGGCAAGAAGGCCATGCCTGTCATAAGAGGCGACTAATGGGTAGGAGTCGAGAGGTGAAGAGTGTATTTGTGTGTGTGCGTGTGTGCGTGCGTGTGTGTGTGAGTGTGTATGTGTCCGTTCGGCTTGCAGAGATAAGAATACGGCCGAGGCAAGAAAGCCCTGCCTGTCGTAAGTGGCGACTAATTGGTAGGAGTCGAGAGGTGAAAAGTGTTTTTGTGTGTGTGCGTGTGTGTGCGTGTGTGCGTGCTTGTGTGTGTGAGTGTGTATGTGTCCGTTCGGCTTGCAGAGATAAAAATACGGCCAAGGCAAGAAGGCCCTGCCTGTCGTAAGTGGCGACTAATTGGTAGGAGTCGAGAGGTGAAGAGTGTATGTGTGTGTGTGTGCGTGTGTGGGTGTGTGTGTTTGTGCGTGTGTAAGTGTGTGTGTGTCTATGTATGTGTGTGTCCATTCGGCTCGCAGATATTATAATACGGCCGAGGCAAGAAGGCCCTGCCTGTCGTAAGTGGCGACTAATTGGTAGGAGTCGAGAGGTGAAAAGTGTTTTTGTGTGTGTGCGTGTGTGTGCGTGTGTGCGTGCTTGTGTGTGTGAGTGTGTATGTGTCCGTTCGGCTTGCAGAGATAAGAATACAGTCAAGGCAAGAATGCCCTGCCTGTCGTAAGTGGCGACTAATTGGTAGGAGTCGAGAGGTGAAGAGTGTATGTGTGTGTGCGTGTGTGCGTGTGTGTGTGCGTGTGTGAGTGTGTGTGTCCGGTCGGCTCGCAGTGATAAGGACACGTCTGTGCCAAGAAGGTCCTGCCTGTCGTAAGCGGCGACTACTGCGTAGGAGTCGAGAGGTGAAGAGTGTATATGTGTAAGTGCGTGTGAGCGTGTGTGTGCGTGTGTGAGTGTGTGTGTGTCCGGTCGGCTCTCAGAGATAAGAACACGGCCGTGGCAAGAAGGCCCTGCCTGTCGTAAGAGGCGACTAATGGGTAGGAGTCGAGCGGTGAAGAGTGTATGTGTGTGTGAGTGTGCGTGTGTGTGCGTGTGTGAATGTGTGTGTGTATTTGTGTGTGTGAGTGTGTGTGTGTCCAGTCGGCTCCCAGAGATAAGAACACGGCCGTGGCAAGAAGGCCCTGCCTGTCGTAAGAGGCGACTAATGGGTAGGAGTCGAGAGGTGAAGAGTGTATTTGTGTGTAAGTGTGCGTGTGTGCGTGTGTGTGCGTGTGTGTGTGTATTTGTGTGTGTGAGTGTGTGTGTCCAGTCGGCTCGCAGAGATAAGAACACGGCCGTGGCAAGAAGGCCCTGCCTGTCGTAAGAGGCGACTAATGGGTAGGAGTCGAGTGGTGAAGAGTGTATATGTGTGTGCGTATGTGCGTGTGTGTGCGTGTGAGAGTGCGTGTGTTTGTGTGTGCGTGTGTGTGTGTGTCCGTTCCGCTTGCAGAGATAAAAATACAACCGAGGCAAGAAGGCCCTGCCTCTTGTAAGGGGCGACTAATAAGTAGGAGTCGAGAGGTGAAGAGTGTATGTGTGTATGAGTGTGTGCGTGTGTGTGCGTGTGTGAGTATGTGTGTGTGTTAGTTCGGCTTGCAGAGATAAGAGCACGACCGAGGCAAGAAGGCCCTGCCTATCGTAAGAGGCGACTAATAGGTAGGAGTCGAGAGGTGAAGAGTGTATGTGTGTGTGCGTGTGTGCGTGTGTGTGTGCGTGTGTAAGTGTATGTGTGTGCGTGTGTGCGTGCGTGTGTGCGTGTGTGTGTGCGTGTGTGCGTGCGTGTTTGCGCGTGTGTGTGTGTTTGTGAGTGTGTGTGTGTGTGTATGTGTGTGTGTGTCCCTTCGGCTCGCAGAGATAAGAAAACAGCCGTGGCAAGAAGGCCAAGCCAGTCTTAAGGGGCGACTAATGGGTAGGAGTCGAGAGGTGAAGATTGTATGTGTGCGTGCGTGTGTGTGTGTGAATGTGTGTGTGTATGTGTGTGTGTATGTGTGTGTGTCCCTTCTGCTCGCAGAGATAAAAATACAGCCGTGACAAGAAGGCCATGCCTGTCGTAAGAGGCGACTAATGGGTAGGAGTCGAGAGGTGAAGAGTGTATGTGTGTGTGCGTGTGTGCGTGTGTGTGTGAGTATGTGTGTGTGTATGTGTGTGTGTATCCCTTCGGCTCGCAGAGATATGAATACGTCCGTGGCAAGAAGGCCATGCTTGCTGTAAGGAGCGACTAATTGGTAGAAGTCGAGAGGTGAAGTGTGTATGTGTGTGTGTGTGTGTGTGTGTGTGCAAGTGTGTGTGTGTGTGTCCGTTCGGCTCGCAGAGATAGAAATACGTCTGTGGCAAGAAGGCCCTGCCTGTCTTAAGAGGCGACTAATGGATAGGAGTCGAGAGGTGGAGAGTGTGTGCGTGTGCGTGTGCGTGTGTGCGTGTATGCCTGTGAGCGTGTGTTTGTGTGTGCGTGTGTGTGTGTGTCCGTTCGGCTTGCAGAGATAAGAACACTGCCGTGGCAAGAAGCCCATGCTTGTCGTAAGAGGCGACTAATGGGTAGGAGTCGAGAGGTGAAGAGTGTATGTGTGTGTGAGTGTGCGTGTGTGTGCGTGTATGAGTGTGTGTGTGTATTTGTGTGTGTGAGTGTGTGTGTCCAGTCGGCTCGCAGAGATAAGAACACGGCCGTGGCAAGAAGGCCCTGCCTGTCGTAAGCGGTGACTAATGGGTAGAAGTCGAGAGGTGAAGAGTGTATGTGTGTGTGTGTGTGCGTGTGCGTGTGTGCGTGTATGTGCTTGTGTGGGTGTGTGTGTGTGTGTGTCCGGTCGTCTCGCAGAGATAAGAACACGGCCGTGGCAAGAAGGCCCTGCCTGTCGTAAGAGGCGACTAATGGGTAGGAGTCGAGAGGTGAAGAGTGTATGTGTGTGTTTGCGTGTGTGCGTGTGTGTGCGTGTGTGAGTGTGTGTGTGTATTTGTGTGTGTGAGTGTGTGTATTAGTTCGGCTTGCAGAGATAAGAGCACGACCGAGGCAAGAAGGCCCTGCCTATCGTAAGAGGCGACTAATAGGTAGGAGTCGAGAGGTGAATAGTGTATGTGTGTGTGCGTGTGTGTGTGTGTGTGTGTTTGTGCGTGTGTAAGTGTGTGTGTATGTATGTGTGTGTCCATTCGGCTCGCAGAGATTAGAATACGGCCGAGGCAAGAAGGCCATGCCTGTCGTAAGAGGCGACTAATGGGTAGGAGTCGAGAGGTGAAGAGTGTATTTGTGTGTGTGTGTGTGTGCGTGTGTGTGCGTGTGTGCGTGCGTGTGTGTGTGAGTGTGTGTGTGTCCGTTCGGCTTGCAGAGATAAGCTTATGGCCGAGGCAAGAAGGCCCTGCCTGTCGTAAGTGGCAACTAATTGGTAGGAGTCGAGAGGTGAAGAGTGTATGTGTGTGTGTGCGTGTGTGCGTGTGTGTGTGCGTGTGTGAGTGTGTGTGTGTCCGGTCGGCTCGCAGAGATAAGAACACGTCCGTGCCAAGAAAGCCCTGCCTGTCGTAAGCGGTGACTAATGGGTAGAAGTCGAGAGGTGAAGAGTGTATGTGTGTGTGTGTGTGCGTGTGCGTGTGTGCGTGTGTGTGCTTGTGTGGGTGTGTGTGTGTGTGTGTCCGGTAGTCTCGCAGAGATAAGAACACGGCCGTGGCAAGAAGGCCCTGCCTGTCGTAAGAGGCGACTAATGGGTAGGAGTCGAGAGGTGAAGAATGTATGTGTGTGTTTGCGTGTGTGCGTGTGTGTGCGTGTGTGAGTGTGTGTGTGTATTTGTGTGTGTGAGTGTGTGTGTTCAGTAGGCTCGCAGAGATAAGAACACGGCCGAGCAAGAAGGCCCTGCCGGTCGTAAGAGGCGACTAATGGGTAGGAGTAGAGTGGTGAAGAGTGTATATGTGTGTGTGTGCGTGTGTGCGTGTGTGTGCGTGTGTGAGTGTGTGTGTATGTTTGTGTGTCCGTTTGGATTGCAGAGATAAGAATACGGCCAAGGCAAGAAGACCCTGCCTTTTGTAAGGGGCGACCAATAGGGTGGAGACGAGAGGTGAAGAGTGTATGTGTGTATGCTTGTGTGCGTGTGTGTGTGCGTGTGTGTGTGCGTGTGTGAGTATGTGTGTGTGTCCGTTTGGCTTGCAGAGATAGGAACACGTCCGTGCCAAGAAAGCCCAGCCTGTCGTAAGCGGTGACTAATGGGTAGAAGTCGAGAGGTGAAGAGTGTATGTGTGTGTGTGTGTGCGTGTGCGTGTGTGCGTGTATGTGCTTGTGTGGGTGTGTGTGTGTGTGTGTCCAGTCGTCTCGCAGAGATAAGAACACGGCCGTGGCAAGAAGGCCCTGCCTGTCGTAAGAGGCGACTAATGGGTAGGAGTCGAGAGGTGAAGAGTGTATGTGTGTGTTTGCGTGTGTGCGTGTGTGTGCGTGTGTGAGTGTGTGTGTGTATTTGTGTGTGTGAGTGTGTGTGTTAGTTCGGCTTGCAGAGATAAGAGCACGACCGAGGCAAGAAGGCCCTGCCTATCGTAAGAGGCGACTAATAGGTAGGAGTCGACAGGTGAAGAGTGTATGTGTGTGTGCGTGTGTGCGTGTGTGTGTGCGTGTGTAAGTGTATGTGTGTGCGTGTGTGCGTGCGTGTGTGCGTGTGTGTGCGTGTGTGCGTGCGTGTTTGCGCGTGTGTGTGTGTTTGTGAGTGTGTGTGTGTGTGTGTATGTGTGTGTGTGTCCCTTCGGCTCGCAGAGATAAGAAAACAGCCGTGGCAAGAAGGCCATGCCAGTCTTAAGGGGCGACTAATGGGTAGGAGTCGAGAGGTGAAGAGTGTATGTGTGCGTGCGTGTGTGTGTGTGAATGTGTGTGTGTATGTGTGTGTGTATGTGTGTGTGTCCCTTCTGCTCGCAGAGATAAAAATACAGCCGTGACAAGAAGGCCATGCCTGTCGTAAGAGGCGACTAATGGGTAGGAGTCGAGAGGTGAAGAGTGTATGTGTGTGTGCGTGTGTGCGTGTGTGTGTGAGTATGTGTGTGTGTATGTGTGTGTGTATCCCTTCGGCTCGCAGAGATATGAATACGTCCGTGGCAAGAAGGCCATGCTTGCTGTAAGGAGCGACTAATTGGTAGAAGTCGAGAGGTGAAGTGTGTATGTGTGTGTGTGTGTGTGTGTGTGCAAGTGTGTGTGTGTGTGTCCGCTCGGCTCGCAGAGATAAAAATACGGCCGTGGCAAGAAGGCCCTGCCTGTCTTAAGAGGCGACTAATGGATAGGAGTCGAGAGGTGGAAAGATTGTGCGTGTGCGTGTGTGCGTGTGTGTGTGCGTGTGTGTGTGAGTGTGTGTGTGTCCGTTCGGCTCGCAGAGAAGAACACGGCAGTGGCAAAAATTCCCTGAATGTCGTAAGAGGCGACCAATGGGTAGGAGTCTAGAGGTGGAGCGTGTATGTGTGTGTGTGTGCGAGTGTGTGTGTTTGTGTGTCTGTTCGGCTCGCAGAGATAAGAATACGTCCGTGGCGAGAAGGCCCTGCCTGTCGTAAGAGCAGAATAATGGGTAGGAGTCGAGAGGTGAAGAGTGTATGTGTGTGTGTTTGTGTGCGTGTGTGCGTGCGTGTGTGAGTGTGTGTGTGAGTGTGTGTGTGTCAGGGTGTGTGTGTGTGTGTGTCCGGTCGGCTCGCAGAGATATGAACACGGCCGTGGCAAGAAGGCTCTGCCTGTCGTAAGAGGAGAATAATGGCTAGGAGTCGAGAGGTAAAGAGTGTATGTGTGTGTGTGTGTGCGTGTCTCTTCTGCTCGCAGAGGTACGAATACGGCCGTGGCAAGAAGGCCATGCTTGCTGTAAGGAGCAACTAATGGGTAGGAGTCGCGAGTTGAAGAGTGTACCTGTGTGTGAGCGTGTGTGTGTGTATGTGTATGTGTGTGTGTGCGTGTCTCTTCTGCTCGCAGAGGTAAAAACACGGCCGTGGCAAAAAAGCCCTGCCTGTCGTAAGAGGCGACTAATGGGTAGGAGTCGAGAGGTGAAGAGTGTATGTGTGTGTGTGTGTGTGTGTGCGTGTGTGTGTGAGTGTGTGTGTGTGTGCGTGTGTGAGTGTGTGTGTATGTATGTGTGTCCGTTCGGCCTGCAGAGATAAGAATACAGCGGAGGCAAGAAGGCCCTGCCTGTCGTAAGGTGCGAGTAATAGGTAGGAGTCGAGAGGTGAAGAGTGTAGGTGTGTGTGTGTGTGTGAGTGTGTATGTGTGTCTGTATGGCTCGCAAAGATAAGAACACAGCCGTGGCAAAAAGGCCCTGCCTGTCGAAAGAGGCGACTAATGGGTAGGAGTGGAGAGGTGAAGAGTTTATGTGTGTGTCTCTATGTGCATGTGTGTGTGCGTGTGTGAGTGTGTGTATGTATGTGTGTCCGTTCGGCTTGCAGAGATAAGAACACAGCCGAGGCAAGAAGGCCCTGCCTGTCGTAAGGGGCGAGTAATAGGTAGGAGTCGAGAGGTGAAGAGTGTATGTGTGTGTGTGCGTGTGTGCGTTTGTGAGTGTGTGTGTGTGTCCGTTCGGCTCGCAGAGATAAGAATACGGCTGTGGCAAGAAGGCCCTGCCTGTCGTAGGAGGCGACTAATGGGTAGGAGTCGAAAGGTGAAGAGTGTATGTGTGTGTGTGTGCGTGTGTGTGTGTGTGTGAGTGTGTGTGTGTGTGCGTGTGTGAGTGTGTGTGTATGTATGTGTGTCCGTTTGGCCTGCAGAGATAAGAATACAGCCGAGGCAAGAAGGCCCTGCCTGTCGTAAGGGGCGAGTAATAGGTAGGAGTCGAGAGGTGAAGAGTGTATGTGTGTGTGTGCGTGTGTGCGTGTGTGCGTGTGTGTGCTTGTGTGAGTGTGTGTGTGTCCGGTCGTCTCGCAGAGATAAGAACACGGCCGTGGCAAAAAAGGCCCTGCCTGTCGAAAGAGGCGACTAATGGGTAGGAGTCGCGAGGTGAAGAGTGTATGTGTGTGTGTGCGTGTGTGTGGTGTGTGAGTGTGTGTGTGTATCTGTGTGTGTGAGTGTGTGTGTGTCCAGTAGGCTCGCAGAGATAAGAACACGGCCGTGGCAAGAAGGCCCTGCCTGTCGTAAGAGGCGACTAATGGGTAGGAGTCGAGTGGTGAAGAGTGTATATGTGTGTGTGTGCGTGTGTGCGTGTGTGTGCGTGTGTGAGTGTGTTAGTATGTTTGTGTGTCCGTTTGGATTGCAGAGATAAGAATACGGCCAAGGCAAGAAGACCCTGCCTTTTGTAAGGGGCGACTAATAGGTAGGAGACGAGAGGTGAAGAGTGTATGTGTGTATGCGTGTGTGCGTGTGTGTGTGCGTGTGTGAGTATGTGTGTGTGTCCGTTTGGCTTGCAGAGATAAGAATACGGCCGAGGCAAGAAGGCCCTGCCTCTTGTAAGGGGCGACTAATAGGTAGGAGTCGAGAGGTGAAGAGTGTATGTGTGTGTGCGTGTGTGTGTGTGAGTGTATGTGTGTGTGCGTGTGTGTTCGTGTGTGTGTGTGTGTGAGTGTGTGTGTGTGTGTGTATGTTTGTGTGTGTGTCCCTTCGGCTCGCAGAGATAAGAAAACAGCGGTGGCAAGAAGGACATGCCTGTCGTAAGGGGCGACTAATGGGTAGGAGTCGAGAGGTGAAGAGTGTATGTGTGCGTGCGTGTGTGCGTGTGTGTGTGAGTGTGTGTGTATGTGTATGTGTGTCCCTTCGGCTCGCAGAGATAAGAAATCAGCGGTTTCAAAAAGGCCATGCCTGTCGTAAGAGGTGACTAATGGGTAGGAGTCGAGAGGTGAAAAGTGTATGTGTGTGTGTATGCGTGTGTAAGTGTGTGCGTGTGTGCGTGCGTGTGTGAGTGTGTGTGTGCGTGTGTAAGTGTGTGTGTGTCCGGTCGGCTCGCAGAGATAAGAACACGTCCGTGCCAAGAAAGCCCTGCCTGTCGTAAGCGGTGACTAATGGGTAGAAGTCGAGAGGTGAAGAGTGTATGTGTGTGTGTGTGTGCGTGTGCGTGTGTGCTTGTGTGTGCTTGTGGGGGTGTGTGTGTGTGTGTCCGGTCGTCTCGCAGAGATAAGAACACGGCCGTGGCAAGAAGGCCCTGCCTGTCGTAAGAGGCGACTAATGGGTAGGAGTCGACAGGTGAAGAGTGTATGTGTGTGTTTGCGTGTGTGCGTGTGTGTGCGTGTGTGAGTGTGTGTGTGTATTTGTGTGTGTGAGTGTGTGTGTTCAGTAGGCTCGCAGAGATAAGAACACGGGCGTGGCAAGAAGGCCCTGCCTGTCGTAAGAGGCGACTAATGGGTAGGAGTCGAGTGGTGAAGAGTGTATATGTGTGTGTGTGCGTGTGTGAGTGTGTGTGTATGTTTGTGTGTCCGTTTGGATTGCAGAGATAAGAATACGGCCAAGACAAGAAGACCCTGCCTTTTGTAAGGGGCGACTAATAGGGTGGAGACGAGAGGTGAAGAGTGTATGTGTGTATGCGTGTGTGCGTGTGTGCGTGTATGTGTGCGTGTGTGAGTATGTGTGCGTGTCCGTTTGGCTTGCAGTGATAAGAATACGGCCGAGGCAAGAAGGCCCTGCCTCTTGTAAGGGGCGACTAATAGGTAGGAGTCGAGAGGTGAAGAGTGTATGTGTGTGTGCGTGTGTGTGTGAGTGTATGTGTGTGTGCGAGTGTGTTCGTGTGTGTGTGTGTGTGTGTGAGTGTGTGTGTGTGTGTATGTTTGTGTGTGTGTCCCTTCGGCTCGCAGAGATAAGAAAACAGCGGTGGCAAGAAGGACATGCCTGTCGTAAGGGGCGACTAATGGTTAGGAGTCGAGAGGTGAAGAGTGTATGTGTGCGTGCGTGTGTGCGTGTGTGTGTGAGTGTGTGTGTATGTGTATGTGTGTCCCTTCGGCTCGCAGAGATAAGAAATCAGCGGTTTCAAGAAGGTCATGCCTGTCGTAAGAGGTGACTAATGGGTAGGAGTCGAGAGCTGAAAAGTGTATGTGTGTGTGTGTGTATGCGTGTGTAAGTGTGTGCGTGTGTGCGTGCGTGTGTGAGTGTGTGTGTGTGTATGTGTGTGTGTGTATGTGTGTGTCCCTTCGGCTCGAAGAGATAAGAAAACAGCGGTGGCAAGAAGGCCATGCCTGTCGTAATGGGCGACTAATGGGTAGGAGTCGAGAGGTGAAGAATGTGTGCGTGCGTTTGTGCGCGTGTGTGTGTGAGCGTGTGTGTGTATGTGTGTGTGTCCCTTCGTCTCGCAGAGATAAGAAAACAGCGGTGGCAAGAAGGCCATGCTTGTCGTAAGAGGCGACTAATAGGTAGAAGTCGAGAGGTGAAGAGTGTAATTGTGTGTGTGTGTGCGCGTGTGTGTGTGTGCATGTGTGCGTGCTTGTGTGTGTGTGAGTGTGTGTGTCCGTTCAGCTTGCAGAGATAAGAATACGGCAGGGGCAAGAAGGCCCTGCCTGTCGTTAGTGGCGACTACTGGGTAGGAGTCGAGAGGTGAAGAGTGTATGTGTGTGTGTGCGTGTGTGAGTGTGTGTGTATGTGTGTGTGTGTGTCTCTTCGGCTCACAGAGATAAGACTACGGCCGAGGAAAGAAGGCCCTGCCTGACGTAAGAGGCGACTAATGGGTAGGAGTCGAGAGGTGAAGAGTGTATGTGTGTGTGTGTGTGTGTGCGTGTGTGTTTGCGTGTGTGAGTGTGTGTGTGTATGTGTGTGTATCCGTTAGGCTAGCAGAGATAAGAATACGGCCAAGGCAAGAAGGCCCTGCCTCTTGTAAGGGGCGACTAATAGGTAGGAATCGAGAGGTGAAGAGTGTATGTGTGTGTGCGTGTGTGTGTGTGAGTGTATGTGTGTGTGCGTGTGTGCGTGCGTGTGTGTGTGTCTGTGAGTGTGTGTGTGTGTATGTGTGTCCCTTCGGCTCGCAGAGAAAAGAAAACAGCGGTGGCAAGAATGCCATGCCTGTCGTAAGAGGTGACTAATGGGTAGGAGTCGAGAGGTGAAGAGTGTATATGTGTGTGCGTGTGTGTGTGTTTGTGCGTATGTGAGTGTGTGTGTATGGGTGTGTGTGTCCGTTCGGCTTGCAGAGATAAGAATACGGCCGTGACAAGAAGGCCATGCTTGTTGTAATTAGCGGCTAATGGGTAGGAGTCGAGAGGTGAAGAGTGTATGTGTGTGTGTGTGCGTGTGTGTTTGCGTGTGTGAGTGTGTGTGTATGTGTGTGTCCGTTAGGCTTGCAGAGATAAAAATACGGCTAAGGCAAGAAGGCCCTGCCTCTTGTAAGGGGCGACTAATGTGTAGGAATCGAGAGGTGAAGAGTGTATGTGTGTGTGTGTGTGAGTGTATGTGTGTATGCGTGTGTGCGAGCGTGTGTGTGTCTGTGAGTGTGTGTGTGTGTGTGTATGTGTGTCCCTTCGGCTCGCAGAGAAAAGAAAACAGCGGTGGCAAGAATGCCATGCCTGTCGTAAGAGGTGACTAATGGGTAGAAGTCGAGAGGTGAAGAGTGTATGTGTGTGTGCGTGTGTGTGTGTGCGTGCGTGTGTGTGTGAGTGTGTGTATCCGTTCGGCTTGCAGAGATAAGAATACCGCCGGGACAAGAAGGCCCTGCCTCTCGTAAGAGGCGACCAAAAGGGAGGAGTCGAGAGGTGAATAGTCTATGTGTGTGTGTGTGACTGTGTGTGTGTCCGCTCGGCTCGCAGAGATAAAAATACGGCCGTGGCAAGAAGGCCCTGCCTGTCTTAAGAGGCGACTAATGGATAGGAGTCGAGAGGTGGAAAGATTGTGCGTGTGCGTGTGTGCGTGTGTGTGTGCGTGTGTGTGTGTGTGTGTCCGTTCGGCTCGCAGAGAAGAACACGGTAGTGGCAAAAAGTCCATGAATGTCGTAAGAGGCGACCAATGGGTAGGAGTCTAGAGGTGGAGCGTGTATGTGTGTGTGTGTGTGTGCGAGTGTGTGTGTGTGTGTGTCTGTTCGGCTCGCAGAGATAAGAATACGTCCGTGGCAAGAAGGCCCTGCCTCTCGTAAGAGCAGAATAATGGGTAGGAGTCAAGAGGTGAAGAGTGTATGTGTGTGTGTTTGTGTGCGTGTGTGCGTGCGTGTGTGAGTGTGTGTGTGAGTGTGTGTGTGTCAGTGTGTGTGTGTCCGGTCGGCTCGCAGACATATGAACACGGCCGTGGCAAGAAGGCTCTGCCTGTCGTAAGAGGAGAATAATGGCTAGGAGTCGAGAGGTAAAGAGTGTATGTGTGTGTGTGTGTGTGCGCGCGTGTGTGTATGTATGTGTATGTGTGTCTGTGTTAGTGTCTCTTCTGCTCGCAGAGGTACGAATACGGCCGTGGCAAGAAGGCCATGCTTGCTGTAAGGAGCAACTAATGGGTAGGAGTCGCGAGTTGAAGAGTGTACCTGTGTGTGAGTGTGTGTGTGTGTGCGTGTGTGAGTGTATGTGTGTGTGTGTCCGTTCGGCTCGCAGAGATAAGAATACGGCCGTGGCAAGAAGCCCTGCCTGTCGTTTAGAAGAGTTTAGGTGTGTGAGTGTGGTTGTGAGTGTGTGTGTGTGTGTGTGTGTGTGTGTGTGTGTCTGTATGGCTCGCAGAGGTAAAAACACGGCCGTGGCAAAAAGGCCCTGCCTGTCGTAAAAGACGACTAATGGGTAGGAGTCGAGAGGTGAAGAGTGTATGTGTGTGTATGTGTGCGTGTGTGCGTGTGTGAGTGTGTGTGTGTCTGTATGGCTCGCAGAGGTAAAAACTCGGCCGTGGCAAAAAAGCCCTGCCTGTCGTAAGAGGCGACTAATGGGTAGGAGTCGAGAGGTGAAGAGTGTAGGTGTGTGTGTGTGAGTGTGTATGTGTGTCTGTATGGCTCGCAAAGATAAGAACACGGCCGTGGCAAAAAGGCCCTGCCTGTCGAAAGAGGCGACTAATGGGTAGGAGTGGAGAGGTGAAGAGTGTATGTGGGTGTGCGTGTGTGCGTGTGTGAGTGTGTGTGTGTGTCCGTTCGGCTCGCAGAGATAAGAATACGGCCGTGGCAAGAAGGCCCTGCCTGTCGTAAGAGACGACTAATGGGTAGGAGTCGAAAGGTGAAGAGTGTATGTGTGTGTGTGTGTGCGTGTGTGTGTGTGTGTGAGTGTGTGTGTGTGTGCGTGTGTGAGTGTGTGTGTATGTATGTGTGTCCGTTCGGCCTGCAGAGATAAGAATACAGTCGAGGCAAGAAGGCCCTGCCTGTCGTAAGGGGCGAGTAATAGGTAGGAGTCGAGAGGTGAAGAGTGTATGTGTGTGTGTGCGTGTGTGCGTGTGTGCGTGTGTGTGCTTGTGTGAGTGTGTGTGTGTGTCCGGTCGTCTCGCAGAGATAAGAACACGGCCGTGGCAAAAAAGGCCCTGCCTGTCGAAAGAGGCGACTAATGGGTAGGAGTCGAGAGGTGAAGAGTGTATATGTGTGTGTGTGCGTGTGTGCGTGTGTGTGCGTGTGTGAGTGTGTGTGTACGTTTGTGTGTCCGTTTGGATTGCAGAGATAAGAATACGGCCAAGGCAAGAAGACCCTGCCTTTTGTAAGGGGCGACTAATAGGTAGGAGACGAGAGGTGAAGAGTGTATGTGTGTATGCGTGTGTGTGTTTGTGTGTGCGTGTGTGAGTATGTGTGTGTGTCCGTTTGGCTTGCAGAGATAAGAATACGGCCGAGGCAAGAAGGCCCTGTCTCTTGTAAGGGGCGACTAATAGGTAGGAGTCGAGAGGTGAAGAGTGTATGTGTGTGTGCGTGTGTGTGTGTGAGTGTATGTGTGTGTACGTGTGTGTTCGTGTGTGTGTGTGTGTGTAAGTGTGTGTGTGTATGTTTGTGTGTGTGTCCCTTCGGCTCGCAGAGATAAGAAAACAGCGGTGGCAAGAGGACATGCCTGTCGTAAGGGGCGACTAATGGGTAGGAGTCGAGAGGTGAAGAGTGTATGTGTGCGTGCGTGTGTGCGTGTGTGTGTGAGTGTGTGTGTATGTGTATGTGTGTCCCTTCGGCTCGCAGAGATAAGAAATCAGCGGTTTCAAGAAGGCCATGCCTGTCGTAAGAGGTGACTAATGGGTAGGAGTCGAGAGGTGAAAAGTGTATGTGTGTGTGTGTATGCGTGTGTAAGTGTGTGCGTGTGTGCGTGCGTGTGTGAGTGCGTGTGTGTATGTGTGTGTGTGAGTGTGTGTGTCCGGTTGGCTCGCAGAGATAAGAACACGGCCGTGGCAAGAAGGGCCTGCCTGTCGTAAGAGGCGACTAATGGGTAGGAGTCGAGAGGTGAAAAGTGTATGTGTGCGTGATGGTGTGTGTGAGTGTGTGTGTATGTGTGTGTCCCTTCGGCTTGCAGAGATAAGAAAACAGCGGTGGCAAAAAGGCCATGCCTGTCGTAATGGGCTACTAATGGATAGGAGTCGAGAGGTGAAGAATGTATGTGTGCGTGCGTTTGTGCGCGTGTGTGTGTGAGTGTGTGTGTGTATGTGTGTGTGTGTGTCCCTTCGTCTCGCAGAGATAAGAAAACAGCGGTGGCAAGAAGGCCATGCTTGTCGTAAGAGGCGACTAATGGGTAGGAGTCGAGAGGTGAAGAGTGTAATTGTGTGTGTGTGTGCGCGTGTGTGTGTGCGTGTGTGCGTGCTTGTGTGTGTGATTGTGTGTGTCCGTTCAGCTTGCAGAGATAAGAATACGGCCGGGGCAAGAAGGCCCTGCCTGTCGTAAGTGGCGACTACTGGGTAGGATACGAAAGGTGAAGAGTGTATGTGTGTGTGTGTGTGCGTGTGTGTTTGCGTGTGTGAGTGTGTGTGTGTGTATGTGTGTGTGTCCGTTAGGCTTGCAGAGATAAGAATACGGCCAAGGCAAGAAGGCCCAGCCTCTTGTAAGGGGCGACTAATGTGTAGGAATCGAGAGGTGAAGAGTGTATGTGTGTGTGTGTGCGTGTGTGTTTGCGTGTGTGAGTGTGTGTGTGTGTATGTGTGTGTGTCCGTTAGGCTTGCAGAGATAAGAATACGGCCGAGGCAAGAAGGCCCTGCCTCTTGTAAGGGGCGACTAATAGGTAGGAGTCGAGGGGTGAAGGGTGTATGTGTGTGTGCGTGTGTGTGTGCGTGTGTGAGTATGTGTGTGTGTCCGTTCGGCTTGCAGAGATAAGAACACGGCCGAGGAAAGAAGGCCCTACCTGACGTAAGAGGCGACTAATGGGTAGGAGTCGAGAGGTGAAAAGTGTATGTGTGTGTGTGTGTGTGTGTGCGTGTGTGTTTGCGTGTGTGAGTGTGTGTGTGTGTATGTGTGTGTGTCCGTTAGGCTTGCAGAGATAAGAATACCGCCAAGGCAAGAAGGCCCTGCCTCTTGTAAGGGGCGACTAATGTGTAGGAATCGACAGGTGAAGAGTGTATGTGTGTGTGTGTGTGCGTGTGTGTTTGCGTGTGTGAGTGTGTGTGTGTGTATGTGTGTGTGTCCGTTAGGCTAGCAGAGATAAGAATACGGCCAAGGCAAGAAGGCCCTGCCTCTTGTAAGGGGCGACTAATAGGTAGGAATCGAGAGGTGAAGAGTGTATGTGTGTGTGCGTGTGTGTGTGTGTGTGCGTGTATGTGTGTGTGCGTGTGTGCGTGCGTGTGTGTGTGTCTGTGAGTGTGTGTGTGTGTGTATGTGTGTCCCTTCGGCTCGCAGAGAAAAGAAAACAGCGGTGGCAAGAATGCCATGCCTGTCGTAAGAGGTGACTAATGGGTAGGAGTCGAGAGGTGAAGAGTGTATATGTGTGTGCGTGTGTGTGTGTTTGTGCGTATGTGAGTGTGTGTGTATGGGTGTGTGTGTCCGTTCGGCTTGCAGAGATAAGAATACGGCCGTGACAAGAAGGCCATGCTTGTTGTAGTTAGCGGCTAATGGGTAGGAGTCGAGAGGTGAAGAGTGTATGTGTGTGTGTGTGCGTGTGTGTTTGCGTGTGTGAGTGTGTGTGTATGTGTGTGTGTCCGTTAGGCTTGCAGAGATAAGAATACGGCTAAGGCAAGAAGGCCCTGCCTCTTGTAAGGGGCGACTAATGTGTAGGAATCGAGAGGTGAAGAGTGTATGTGTGTGTGCGTGTGTGCGTGTGTGTGTGTGTGAGTGTATGTGTGTGTGCGTGTGTGCGAGCGTGTGTGTGTCTGTGAGTGTGTGTGTGTGTGTATGTATGTGTGTCCCTTCGGCTCGCAGCGAAAAGAAAACAGCGGTGGCAAGAATGCCATGCCTGTCGTAAGAGGTGACTAATGGGTAGGAGTCGAGAGGTGAAGAGTGTATGTGTGTGTGCGTGTGTGTGTGTGCGTGCGTGTGTGTGTTAGTGTGTGTATCCGTTCGGCTTGCAGAGATAAGAATACCGCCGGGGCAACAAGGCCCTGCCTCTCGTAAGAGGCGACCAAAAGGGAGGAGTCGAGAGGTGAATAGTGTATGTGTGTGTGTGTGTGACTGTGTGTGTGTCCGCTCGGCTCGCAGAGATAAAAATACGGCCGTGGCAAGAAGGCCCTGCCTGTCTTAAGAGGCGACTAATGGATAGGAGTCGAGTGGTGGAAAGATTGTGCGTGTGCGTGTGTGCGTGTGTGTGTGCGTGTGTGTGTGAGTGTGTGTGTGTCCGTTCGGCTCGCAGAGAAGAACACGGCAGTGGCAAAAAGTCCCTGAATGTCGTAAGAGGCGACCAATGGGTAGGAGTCTAGAGGTGGAGCGTGTATGTGTGTGTGTGTGCGAGTGTGTGTGTGTGTGTCTGTTCGGCTCGCAGAGATAAGAATACGTCCGTGGCAAGAAGGCCCTGCCTGTCGTAAGAGCAGAATAATGGGTAGGAGTCGAGAGGTGAAGAGTGTATGTGTGTGTGTTTGTGTGCGTGTGTGCGTGCGTGTGTGAGTGTGTGTGTGAGTGTGTGTGTGTCAGTGTGTGTGTGTCCGGTCGGCTCGCAGAGATATGAACACGGCCGTGGCAAGAAGGCTCTGCCTCTCGTAAGAGGAGAATAATGGGTAGGAGTCGAGAGGTGAAGAGTGTATGTGTGTGTGTGCGCGCGTGTGTGTGTATGTGTATGTGTGTGTGTGTGCGTGTCTCTTCTGCTCGCAGAGGTACGAATACGGCCGTGGCAAGAAGGCCATGCTTGCTGTAAGGAGCAACTAATGGGTAGGAGTCGCGAGTTGAAGAGTGTACCTGTGTGTGAGTGTGTGTGAGTGTGCGTGTGTGAGTGTATGTGTGTGTGTGTCCCTTCGTCTCGCAGAGATAAGAAAACAGCGGTGGCAAGAAGGCCATGCTTGTCGTAAGAGGCGACTAATGGGTAGGAGTCGAGAGGTGAAGAGTATAATTGTGTGTGTGTGTGTGTGCGCGTGTGTGTGTGCGTGTGTGCGTGCTTGTGTGTGTGATTGTGTGTGTCCGTTCAGCTTGCAGAGATAAGAATACGGCTGGGGCAAGAAGGCCCTGCCTGTCGTAAGTGGCGACTACTGGGTAGGAGTCGAAAGGTGAAGAGTGTATGTGTGTGTGTGTGTGTGTGTGTGTGTGTGCGTGTGTGTTTGCGTGTGTTAGTGTGTGTGTGTATGTGTGTGTGTCCGTTAGGCTTGCAGAGATAAGAATACGGCCGAGGCAAGAAGGCCCTGCCTCTTGTAAGGGGCGACTAATAGGTAGGAGTCGAGGGGTGAAGAGTGTATGTGTGTGTGCGTGTGTGTGTGCGTGTGTGAGTATGTGTGTGTCCGTTCGGCTTGCAGAGATAAGAACACGGCCGAGGAAAGAAGGCCCTGCCTGACGTAAGAGGCGACTAATGGGTAGGAGTCGAGAGGTGAAGAGTGTATGTGTGTGTGTGTGTGCGTGTGTGTTTGCGTGTGTGAGTGTGTGTGTGTATGTGTGTGTGTCCGTTAGGCTTGCAGAGATAAGAATACGGCCAAGGCAAGAAGGCCCTGCCTCTTGTAAGGGGCGACTAATAGGTAGGAATCGAGAGGTGAAGAGTGTATGTGTGTGCGTGTGTGCGTGTTTGTGTGTGTGAGTGAGTGTATGTGTGTGTGCGTGTGTGCGTGCGTGTGTGTGTCTGTGAGTGTGGGTGTGTATGTGTGTCCCTTCGGCTCGCAGAGAAAAGAAAACAGCGGTGGCAAGAATGCCATGCCTGTCGTAAGAGGTGACTAATGGGTAGGAGTCGAGAGGTGAAGAGTGTATGTGTGTGCGTGTGTGTGTGTTTGTGCGTTTGTAAGTGTGTGTGTATGTATGTAAGTGTCTGTTCGGCTCGCAGAGATTAGAATACGGTCGAGGCAAGAAGGACATGCCTCTCGTAAAAGGCGACTAATGGGTAGGAGTCGAGAGGTGAAGAGTGTATGTGTGTGTGCGTGTGTGTGTGTTTGTGCGAATGTGAGTGTGTGTGTATGGGTGTGTGTGTCCGCTCGGCTCGCAGAGATAAAAATACGGCCGTGGCAAGAATGCCCTGCCTGTCTTAAGAGGCGACTAATGGATAGGAGTCGAGAGGTGGAAAGTGTGTGCGTGTGCGTGGGTGCGTGTGTGTGTGCTTGTGTGTGTGTCCGTTCGGCTCGCAGAGATAAGAACACGGCCGTGGCAAAAAGTCAATGAATGTCGTAAGAAGCGACTAATGGGTAGGAGTCGAGAGGTGAAGCGTGTATGTGTGTGTGTGTGTGCGAGTGTGTGTGTGTGTGTGTCCGTTCGGCTCGCAGAGATAAGAATACGTCCGTGGCAAGAAGGCCCTGCCTGTCGTAAGAGCAGAATAATGGGTAGGAGTCGAGAGGTGAAGAGTGTATGTGTGTGTGTTTGTGTGCGTGTGTGCGTGCGTGTGTGTGTGTCTGCGTGTGAGCGTGCATGTGTGTGTGAGTGTGTGTGTATGACCGTTTCGCTCGCAAAGATAAGAACATAGCCGTGGCAAGAAGGCCCTGCCTGTCGTAAGAGGCGACTAATGGGTAGGAGTCGAGAGATGAAGAGTGTACGTGTGTGTGTGCGTGTGTTCGTTTGTGTGTACGTGTGTATGTGTTTGTGCGTGTGTAAGTGTGTGTGTGTGTGTATGTATGTGTGTGTCCGTTCGGCTTGCAGAAATTAGAATACGACCGAAGCAAGAAGGCCATGCCTGTCGTAAGAGGCGACTAATGGGTAGGAGTCGAGAGGTGAAGAGTGTATGTGTGCGTGTGTGTGTGTGCGTGTGTGAGTATGTGTGTGTGTCCGTTCGGCTTGCAGAGATAAGAATACGTCCGTGGCAAGAAGCCCCTGAATGTCGTAAGAGACGACTAATAGGTAGGAGTCGAGAGGTGAAGAATGTATGTGTGTGTGCGTGTGTGCGTGTTTGTGTGTTTGTGAGTGTATGTGTGTATGCGTGTGTGAGTGCGTGTGTGCGTGTGTGAGTATGTGTGTGTGTTAGTTCGGCTTGCAGAAATAAGAACACGACCGAGGCAAGAAGGCCCTGCCTATGGTAAGAGGCGGCTAATAGGTAGGAGTCGAGAGGTGAAGAGTGTATGTGTGTGTGTGCGCGTGTGTGAGTATGTGTGTGTGTCCGTTCGGCTTGCAGAGATAAGAACACGGCCAAGGCACGAAGGCCCTGCCTGTCGTAAGAGGCGACTAATAGGTAGGAGTCGAGAGGTGAAGAATGTATGTGTGTGTGCGTGTGTGCGTGTTTGTGTGTGTGTGTGAGTGTATGTGTGTGTGCGTGTGTGCGTGCGTGTGTGCGTGTGTGAGTATGTGTGTGTGTCCGTTCGTCTTGCAGAGATAAGAACACGGCCGAGGCAAGAAGGCCCTGCCTGTCGTGAGAGGCGACTAATATGTAGGATTAGAGAAGTGAAGAATGTATGTGTGTGTGCGTGTGTGCGTGTTTGTGTGTGTGTGAGTGTATGTGTGTGTGCGTGTGTGCGTGCGTGTGTGCGTGTGTGTGTGTGAGTGTGTGTGTGTATGTGTGTGTGTGTGTGTCCGTTCGCTCGCAGAGATAAGAAAAAAGCGGTGGCAAGAAGGCCATGCCTGTCGTAAGAGGAGAATAATGGGTAGGAGTCGAGAGGTGAAGAGTGTATGTGTGTGTGTGCGTGTGTGCGTGCGTGTGTGAGTGTGTATGTGTATGTGTGTGTGTCAGTGTGTGTGTGTGTCCGGTCGGCTCGCAGAGATGAGAACACGGCCGTGGCAAGAAGGCACTGCCTGTCGTTAAGAGGCGACTAATAGGTAGGAGTCGAGAGGTGAAAGTGTATGTTTGTGTGCGTGTGTGAGTATGTGTGTGTGTCCGTTCGGCTTGCAGTGATAAGAACACGGCCAAGGCAAGAAGGCCCTGCCTATCGTAAGAGGCGACTAATAGGTAGGAGTCGAGAGGTGAAGAATGTATGTGTGTGTGCGTGTGTGCGTGTTTGTGTGTGTGTGAGTGTATGTGTGTGTGCGTGTGTGCGTGCGTGAGTGTGTGTGTGTTTGTGAGTGTGTGTGTGTATGTGTGTGTGTCCCTTCGGCTTGCAGAGATAAGAACACGGCCGAGGCAAGAAGGCCCTGCCTGTCGTGACATACGACTAATAGGTAGGAGTCGAGAGGTGAAGAATGTATGTGTGTGTGCGTATGTGCGTGTTTGTGTGTGTGTGAGTGTATGTGTGTGTGCGTGTGTGCGTGCGTGTGTGCGTGTGTGTGTGTGAGTGTGTGTGTGTATGTGTGTGTCCGTTTGGCTTGCAGAGATAAGAACACGGCCGTGGCAAGAAGTACCTGCCTGTCGTAGGAGGAGAATAATGGGTAGGAGTCGAGAGGTGAAGAGTGTGAGCGTGTGCGTGTGCATGTGCGTGTGTGTGTGTGCGTGTGTGTGTGTGTCCGTTCGGCTTGCAGAGATAAGAACACGGCCGTGGCAAAAAGTCCCTGCCTGTCGTAAGAGGGGAATAATGGGTAGGAGTCGAGACGTGAAGAGTGTATGTGTGTGGGTGCGTGTGTGCGTGTGTGTGTGCGTGTGTGAGTATGTGTGTGTGTCCGTTCGGCTTGCCGAGATAAGAACACGGCCGAGACAAGAAGGTCCTGCCTGTCATGAGAGACGACTAATAGGTAGGAGTCGAGAGGTGAAGAATGTATGTGTGTGTGCGTATGTGCGTGTGCGTGTGCATGTGCGTGTGTGTGTGCGTGTGTGTGTGTGTCCGTTCGGCTTGCAGAGATAAGAACACGGCCGTGGCAAAAAGTCCCTGCCTGTCGTAAGAGGGGAATAATGGGTAGGAGTCGAGAGGAGAAGAGTGTATGTGTGTGTGTGCGTGTGTGCGTACGTGTGTGCGTGTATGCGTGTGTGTGTGTGTGAGTGTGTGTGTGTCCGTTCGGCTCGCAGAGATAAGAACACGGCCGTGGCAAGAAGTCCCTGCCTGTCGTAAGAGGCGACTAATGAATAGGAGTCGGGAGGTGAAGAGTGTATGTGTGTGTGTGCGTGTGTGCGTGTGTGTGCGTGTGTGTGTGTATGTGTGTGTGTGTGTCTGTTTGGCTTGCAGAGATAAGAATACGGCCGAGGCAAGAAGGCCTTGCCTCTTGTAAGGGGCGACTAATAAGTAGGAGTCGAGAGGTGAAGAGTGTATGTGCGTATGCGTGTGTGCGTGTGTGTGAGTGTGTGAGTATGTGTGTGTGTTAGTTCGGCTTGCAGAGATAAGAGCACGACCGAGGCAAGAAAGCCCTGCATATCGTAAGAGGCGACTAATAGGTAGGAGTCGAGAGGTGAAGAGTGTATGTGTGTGGGTGCGTGTGTGCGTGTGTGTGCGTGTGAGCGTGCGTGTGTGTGTGAGTGTGTGTGTGTCCGTTCGGCTTGCAGAGATAAGAATACGGCCGAGGCAAGAAGGCCCTGCCTGTCGTAAGTGGCGACTAATGGGTAGGAGTCGAGAGGTGAAGAGTGTATGTGTGTGTGTGCGTGTGTGCGTGTGTGTGCGTGTGTATGTGTATGTGTGTGTGTGTCTGTTCGGCTTGCAGAGATAAGAATACGGCCGAGGCAAGAAGGCATTGCCTGTCGTAAGTGGCGACTAATTGGTAGGCGTCGAGAGGTGAAGAGTGTATGTGTGTGTGCGTGTGTGCGTGTGTGTGCGTATGTGTGTGTATGTGTGTGTGTGTGTCTGTTCGGCTTGCAGAGATAAGAATACGGCCGAGGCAAGAAGGCATTGCCTGTCGTAAGTGGCGACTAATTGGTAGGCGTCGAGAGGTGAAGAGTGTATGTGTGTGTGCGTGTGTGCGTGTGTGTGCGTGTGAGCGTGCGTGTGTGTGTGAGTGTGTGTGTGTCCGTTCGGCTTGCAGAGATAAGAATACGGCCGAGGCAAGAAGGCCCTGCCTGTCGTAAGTGGCGACTAATGGGTAGGAGTCGAGAGGTGAAGAGTGTATGTGTGTGTGCGTGTGTGCGTGTATGTGTGCGTGTGTGAGTGTGTGTGTCCGGTCGGCTCGCAGTGATAAGGACACGTCCGTGCCAAGAAGGCCCTGCCTGTCGTAAGCGGCGACTAATGCGTAGGAGTCAAGTGGTGAAGAGTGTATGTGTGTAAGTGCGTGTGTTTGTGTGTGTGCGTGTGTGTGTGTGTCCGGTCGGCTCGCAGAGATAAGAACACGGCCGTGGCAAGAAGGCCCTGCCTGTCGTAAGTGGCGACTAATTGGTAGGAGTCGAGAGGTGAAAAGTGTTTTTGTGTGTGTGCGTGTGTGTGCGAGTGTGCGTGCTTGTGTGTGTGAGTGTGTATGTGTCCGTTCGGCTTGCAGAGATAAGAATACGGCCGAGGCAAGAAGGCCCTGCCTGTCGTAAGTGGCGACTTATTGGTAGGAGTCGAGAGGTGAAGAGTGTATGTGTGTGTGTGCGTGTGTGTGCGTGTGTGCGTGCGTGTGTGTGTTAGTGTGTATGTGTTAGTTCGGCTTGCAGAGATAAAAATACGGCCGAGGCAAGAAGGCCCTGCCTGTCGTAAGTGGCGACTTATTGGTAGGAGTCGAGAGGTGAAGAGTGTATGTGTGTGTGTGTGTGTGCGTGTGTGGGTGTGTGTGTGTTTGTGCGTGTATAAGTGTGTGTGTGTATGTATGTGTGTGTCCATTCGGCTCGCAGAGATTAGAATACGGCCGAGGAAAGAAGGCCATGCCTGTCGTAAGAGGCAACTAATGGGTAGGAGTCGAGAGGTGAAAAGTGTTTTTGTGTGTGTGCATGTGTGTGCGTGTGTGCGTGCTTGTGTGTGTGAGTGTGTATGTGTCCGTTCGGCTTGCAGAGATAAGAATACGGCCTAGGCAAGAATGCCCTGCCTGTCGTAAGTGGCGACTAATTGGTAGGAGTCGAGAGGTGAAGAGTGTATGTGTGTGTGTGCGTGTGTGCGTGGGTGTGTGCGTGTGTGAGTGTGTGTGTCCGGTCGGCTCGCAGTGATAAGGACACGTCCGTGCCAAGAAGGCCCTGCCTGTCGTAAGCGGCGACTAATGCGTAGGAGTCGAGAGGTGAAGAGTGTATGTGTGTAAGTGCGTGTGAGCGTGTGTTTGCGTGTGTGAGTGTGTGTGTGTGTCCGGTCGGCTCTTAGAGATAAGAACACGGCCGTGGCAAGAAGGCCCTGCCTGTCGTAAGACGCGACTAATGGGTAGGGGTCGAGAGGTGAAGAGTGTATGTGTGTGTGAGTGTGCGTGTGTGTGCGTGTGTGAGTGTGTGTGTGTATTTGTGTGTGTGAGTGTGTGTGTGTCCAGTCGGCTCGCAGAGATAAGAACACGGCCGTGGCAAGAAGGCCCTGCCTGTCGTAAGAGGCGACTAATGGGTAGGAGTCGAGAGGTGAAGAGTGTATTTGTGTGTGAGTGTGCGTGTGTGCGTGTGTGTGCGTGTGTGAGTGTGTGTGTGTATTTGTGTGTGTGAGTGTGTGTGTCCAGTCGGCTCGCAGAGATAAGAACACGGCCGTGGCAAGAAGGCCCTGCCTGTCGTAAGAGGCGACTAGAGGGTAGGAGTCGAGTGGTGAAGAGTGTATATGTGTGTGCGTATGTGCGTGTGTGTGCGTGTGAGAGTGTGTGTGTGTATGTGTGTGTGTGTGTCTATTCGGCTTGCAGAGATAAGAGCACGACTGAGGCAAG